>NC_031773.1:43061888-43126867 GCF_001522545.3 Parus major | reverse complement strand
AAAAAAAAAAAAAAAAAAAAAGCAAGGAGAGAAACATAGTACAAGATGAGGAAGAGAATGAAATAAGAATAGGAAAATCAAGAGTCAGGAAAGTTAGAAGAAATGAGTAAGAATTTGCCCTAAGGGAAAGAACACAGACATAAAAGGGTCCATGTAGCCAGAGAATCAGTAGCTGAAGCCAAGTGCTGGTGTCATTTCCACTTGCTGACGTACACTCAAAACTGTACCCCAAGGACAGCTTATAGGATTCCCTTCATTACAATGCTGACACAGCTCCCAGCAGTGAATTTAAACAAAAGGACAGAGAAATGAGGACCTTTACCATATTGTGACATGTATTATGTTATGTAACTGTTCATCACTTCCAAATCTGCACTGCTCTGAGTGTTCCTCTCACACAGGTAAATGAAGCTCTTCATAGTAATGAGAATAATGCTACTCAACCAAAAGAAAAATGTTTCAGAGTTGAGTAAAACAATGCTATAATATTCTTTGCCTATGAAACTGAAAAATGCATGATATGTTTTTTCCCCTTCTCAATTACCCATAAGTAAAAACAGTGTTCTATGTTACATTCACTACTGATTATATTACAGATTACATACACTCATACCGGTATGAGTGTAAGATGAAGGCAATTCAGTGGTCCTCTGGATTTCCTTCTAGTGAATAATACATCCATTGTTGCTTGAATATGCATTATCCTGAAGTATTCATAGAGTCCTGCAAGCTGAGAGCTTCACTGAAGTAAGCCAGAGGTTTCCAGTTGTTTAATACTGGGAACATCCCATAACACAAGCAGCTTTGGATAGTACGTTGGCTTAAATGATCCTTACAGTTTCAAATTCAATTCAGCCAATTTTCTCTGAAACAAAGACTCCTTTACACTGCCAGAACAATGACATGGGCCTTTATGTCAGCATGAATCCAGCCCAACTACATCATCAGCCAAGAAAAGGCTATTGTTCTCACCTTTCTTCTTGTATCTAGTATTTCAGCAGGCTTTTTTCTCAAGCCCTAAGTCTGACATCATCCATATGTTGTATCTGTGTGGAACACTCTTTGCAATATGTTGTAAAATCATTTCTCTTATTTGAACTTGCTCTGGTGATTTTGAATCTGGGGACATAGACTAGTGTGTGATACTGTGACTAAAACCCAAAGTGATTAGAAACACTAAAAATCCAGAAGGCTGCCTCCTTTCATTTGTTGACATCTTACTACAAAATGCATCATTAACCAAACTTGTTTAAGAATTTTAGCACAAAACAGAATTTGGCTTTTAACTCATCTGCTTTGTTGAGAATGTCATAATGTGATAGAAATCTAAATATCAGATTCAGGAAACATTCAAATGGTTGAGACGTCATGAAATTCACTTCAGAATCAAAATCATGTTCAAAACTGTGGAAATAAGAGTTGGGAAATGTTTCTGGATCTTTCTGAACAGCTCTGAATTTGCTTTAGTTTCGTGATTCACTTTTCTAGGGAGAAAAAAGTTGCTAAAGTTTCAGATTTTGCCCACATTTTGAAAATTTATGGCTTTGCATATCAAAGTAGTAGTTAATGCCCATAGGTTTATAATCACTTGTCAAATAATCTTTGTCACCTTTCTTCTCCAGAAAAGTTTCCTAAGGGATACAGTATTTAAACAGGAAAATTCCTTGCTACTTACAAAAGTTTAGAAGCAGGATATCCTACTTTACTCCTTCTTGGTAAAAACACAAAACAACAACAACAACAAATCGAAGAAAAGTATTCTGTTAACATATGAAGAGAAAACCCAAACAAACAGATGTATTTCCCTATGTCTAAGGTACTTTCCTGTGTTCATCTTCATATCTGTCATATTATGATACACCTAAACTAAAATGTTACCAGGATGGATGGTGGGTTTTGATAGTGCATGAAGCAGCATGCAAAATGTTGTTTTGTACACTCCTGTATGCTCTTTGGAAATCTTGGAAGGACTGGAAGAATCTGAGTTTTAATTCTTAAATAAAATAAAATATTTTATACAATAAGGTTGTGAAAGGTGAAAGCTGAAAGCCATAATAAAGTTATAAGTAAGGCTACCTAACAACCCTCTTTGTTTTTCAACTATAATCTTCATTTACAATAAGAGGCTGCTCTTGCCAATTCAGCAATTTTTTGTTCTCTTCTTTGGCAGATGTACATCCAAGGAAAGCTGCTTTTTGCCAACTCTATTATCAATGGGTACAAGCAGTCTACTGACTGCTAAAAAAATAGCTAAGACAAACAGTGATTATCACATGGATTACTTCCAAGTGATTTCACGTTCAGGTATTTTACTTTCCATCAGCACTGGTTTTAATCATTTCATTCTGAGACCTTTGGCTTCTTTGTTTAGTTTCTTAAATATAAAACACTGTGACTCAGAGCAGCAAGTACAGCAGTCTCAGTATCAAAGTACTTGGGACATTTTTGGTGTGTTTACAAATTCTCCATCTTGTATATATTCCTTCCTGTCCCATTCAACAGTTTGGGCTGTCTAAACCCAGCTACTGAGTCACAGAATATTTACTGGTAGTTACTATCAAGGAGGAAACAAGGAAAGACAGAGAGGTCCTTGGCTCATCCCGTTTCTTTGTGCATGTCTGACCAAGACTTGTTTTATGGGCTGTTATACTTAAGTTTTGGCACTTGTCATAAAAATTTAATTGCAATTAAAGGAGAAATTACTTTAGCCAGTTGTCTTCTAGCAATTAGCTTCTTCCCCTCATTAATAGTTGCAGGGAAACTTTAGAAACATAACCTAGAGAAACAGCAGGAGATGGTCAAATACCTCCCATCCTCATACTAAGCATACAGCTCCTGAAGGAGCATTCCCAGGAGCTAAAGCATGTGCTGCAACAGTTGGCTCTCTCATGGAAGTTTTCAAAACAGAAATAAAGACAGGCAGGAAAAGGAAATAATTGTAACTTCTGCAATTTATTTACTACGTGGCTTTTGGGAACCATATAATTATTTTCAATTTAAAGTTGATGCAAGCCAGTAATCAAACTGAAACTTCAGAGTGCCTGGAATGAATTCAAAGGTCACCGTCTTCCATTCTTGATTTAACCAGTACATCATGCAGGCAATGATGATGATCTATTAAGCTACTGTTAATTGCTAAGAAGCAAGTGATAACAGTGACAACAAAGCACACAGCATATAGGCCAAAAGGAATTATGCAGTCTTTTGCTGAGCTGCTTTCAGCTAGTTTAGACAGGTCATGGAAAGTCTCTTTCTTAGACTTATTTTTAACTTAATAGAACAATGTATTTCATTTATATCAAACAATGGCACATATTATATTTGCAGTCCATTCATCTCTGAAGGAAGCTTGTCACTTCTTGTGCACACAAAACAATTACTGGAGTGGTAGAGAAGTCAGGGATTAAATATAACAGATAATTAACAATAGCATTTTCAAACATGTTAATTACTAGCCTACCATGCTTTCTCTCCAAGTCAAGTGCTCTTGATTGAGGTCTGGACGGATCAGCTTTAGGCTGGGTGTTTTTGCAAACACTTCTGAGAGTGATTCCATAAACTACACTGGCCTGTGAAATTCCCTGCGCTGGTTTTCTATACTAGAATTTTCCTTAATATTTTCTACTGTGGCATCATCCTTAAATGCAACTTTAGAAGCAAATAGCAAATGTATGCAGTTGCACAGAAAGGCATTTGCCTACTCTACACCTACGTATAACCCATGTCAGGTGTGGTCAGAACCAGCATGATTATTCTGTGTGCTTCTGCTCCTTGCTACCACAACACCATGACAAGGAATCCTTAAATGGACTGGACATTCCATGGGGTTCTTTCATGTGCAACTGTGGTACAGGAATAGTTCTAATGAAGGAGAGGGTGTTGAAGAGGCTGTGTGAAAACCAAGGCTAGGTGACACAGCAATTTCCACATACTCTACCATAATTATAAAGATGCTGCTGAAGATGAGATTAACTTCATCCTCAAGTTTCCAAGAGCAGAAGCTTCCGGTACTTTCCCATCTTTCCAGCTGATCTCCTAGCCTCAAAATTTGCCAGACACTCAACACACAGGTGTATATGCATGTTCTGTTCACTTCCTTTCTTTCAATACCTTGGGTCCACTATACAGGACCTTCGAACTCGTTCCTGCTGTACACCATTCTGTGGGGAAGAGATCCTGTTGAGAGTTCCAGGTTAGGGAAGATACTGCACTCCTAAAAAGGAATTAGCACCAGTGAAAAACTGAAGATCTTGCTTTTCACTGGGAGGATTAAAAAAAGCACTGTCATTTCTCTATCTGTTCATGGAGTGATTTCTTGTGAGACAGCATTTTCTTGTTTGTAAATCAGCTGTTTCTTAATGGAAGTAAGAAAACAGGTCCTAATCTGCATTTATATTTTTTCCCCTTCATTTACCTGTGGTACAGGAATAGTACCCTTCATTTACTGTGTGATGAATTACGCATGGAGATGGCACAGATAACTGACTTACTTTGGTTGATGGCCACACTTTTAGGAAAAAATAGCCCTTGGAATCCTCTTACAAATCTCTCCTCAAAATTTGCTTCCTTTAGGAAGCCCACCAATACCTTAGTGAATGTAAGCAGAACCAACCATCTGTAAGACTTACGGGCTTCATCATTCAGTACGTTTTTTGTGTCTTGTCCATTTGTTTATACCTTGAAGAGTCCATTCCAGGTTTCTTCTTTACTATATTATAAAAGTACAGACTATGCTCCAAAATTAAGCTTAATACAATACAGCTGATTACATGTTGGGATCAGTGGAACAATTAAACAGTAGTCTGAATGACTGGCTTTTTAAGACTGGTTTGGATCCACTTCACGCTGACCCACTACACTAGATTCAGGTTACTTGGTATGGTGTGAGTACTTTGAATATGAAGCGGCACAGTAGAAGGATGAGAAGAACAGGTTTTAATGAGAGAAAGAAGAAATACAGCAATACAACTGATACAAAAAGTACACAATATAACACAAGAGTCTAATAAATTAGCAGAAAATTTGAGAAACAGGAAGAAAGTTTCAGGTGGTTGAAGAAAGAGGCTTGCTCAAAAAGATACAATCTTAAGTCTTCATAGATATATATACATTCTTGGCAGTATAGGAAACATACAGTTCTAACATAGAAAATACTGACTGAAGTGTGGTATCAATTCCTGAAGGATATTTGCATATGGTACATAATGAAGTATACACACAGGCAATTTAGCATTCAAGAAGTCTCCAAGTAAAGGAAAACATTTTGGATTCCTTTTTGGTAGACAGACATCTCCTTCTAACAGCAGCAATTGGATCTGTTCAGTATTCAATATGAAAAAAACCACACAAACCTGAAAACAGCGAACAGTAAGCAAGAACTTTTGCACAATGAATTATGCATCAATTTGGCAGCAAAATTCAAAAGATAAGAAAAAATACTCCTCCCTCACCTCTTACCTTTCATGATCAAATTATTTCCCTTCTTCCCAGTAACTTTTTAAGCTTGCCTTCCTGGGGATGTGAATTAGGTGAGAGTGGGTCATACCTAAGTGAGAAGAGTGGTCAATAGCTGTTGACCCTAAAACCAGATCAGGGAATGTTTACAGGAAGAGGTGCACGTCGCCTCCTGGTGCTGCTCATACCAGCAGTAGAACACAGCCTTTGGTAAGTTCTGACACAAAAGTCTAAGCATTAAGAGGGAACCAAAAAGCTCCAAATAAAAGGAGCCACTCTGCCCTGTTGCCACTCTTTTGTCACTTTTGAAGCCTACAAAGGAAGGCTGTCTCTTAGGAGACTATAGAATATAGTAGAATATATCTACTGCAGAGCACCTAAACCCTGTTTCTGGATTAAAGATCTACCTGCTACCAGTATCCTCAACTGACACATTATTTTCTTCCTAAAGCCCCACCTACACAGGCATTTAGGTGATGCTAAAAGGGGTTTTGCCAACAGCTGCCACAGCACAGAGGTCTCTGAAGGATCATGGGAAGGTACAATGAGAAGCATATGACACACAGAAAAACATTCTTTCTTCAGTAACCACTTATTCAGAAAATAGTAACCAGTGCTCATTACTAAAGTGCTTGTACCAAGGAGTCAGCAAAAAAATACTGCAGAAACTATTGCCAGGATTGCTTAAAGTTAATTTAATCTTCAGGATGAAAGTGGAATTATAACTAAAATTCTGTATTAAAAATCAAGCAAAGTGCTCATACAGCATTTTTGCATCCCTGTATAAGCATTCTCTATTCCATTTAATCATTACTAATTGGAGGTTAGATAAGCCACATCCACTCCACCTAGGCAACTGTCAGGGATACAGGATAAAGAGAAAAAATGATACAGGCATTAGTAAGGCAGAATTTTGTTACAGATGCTGAAGAAATAATAGCAACCAAAAAGACTTTAAAAGTGGTTAGCATTATAGTTGAGAAAACTACATTACAGTTGAGAAAACTACTTCTGAAACTAGAGAAGCCCAGGCACAAATTTTAAAATTACTTAAAAATAACCCTGGTGATGTACACAATTAAATATGTAAAAAACACTTCAGGTCCTGATTCATATCCATGGGAAAAAGAATGGAGGTAAATGAAAGTACAAAAAAGAGAAACAAAATAAATTGTAAAAGTATCACAGGCAGGAAACCCTAACACAACACAGGGTCAGCATCCAAGAATGTCTTCCTGTTACTGCCTACATGCAACCCAGAACTTGAGATCTTGGAGCCCTAGCACAGCCAGCCCCCAGGCTTCACACCTGCTTTAAGGACCTGCGGATCTAAAGCTCCTCAAATGAACAGTGTTTAAAGCAGCATCAGCAGCTGGCAGGGCGGGTGCAGGGGAGACTCCACAGAGCCAAAGCACACAAGTTTTCATTGCAGTGGAAGGAAGGAGGCTGACTTCACACAGAACTTAAAGGAAGAGATGCAGGGATTGATTACACACCGATTGAGACGGCAGCACCGAGTATTTCTGTGGAAATGAAACGCAGATAAAATAGAGGCTTTTTTAAAAAAGCTGCTGAAGACTACCGGTCTGGTGAGCGTTTCCTGTCTCCACATGGACAAGAAATTGTGGATCCTTCCCAGTGTCTGCAAAATTCAGAATGTATCATGTGATTTCTCTCTGTAGCCCTGCCAGAAGTCTCTTGCTGCAGTTTGTTCTTTTGAACATTTCCTCTAACATTTTAGCTCTCATTTATTAGCCAATTAAGCAGCAGCTTATCAAGATTATTTTCTTTCCCTTCCCTGTGGTTCCTTGGCAATCTATGCTGCCTTTAGACCCTGTTTTGGGAAATGCTAAGACTTAGCAGGCAGGAGATGTTAAGGAACATGTATTTGTTTACATGTTTAAGACAGGGCAAATGGGCATACAGGCACTCAAAGCAGCTCAGATGCAAAGCCTGGATAAGTGAAAACGAAGCGAAACAGCTCTTCTAATAAAAGATGTAAAATCAGGTTTCAAATACTTCCACATAGATTGCTTGGTAGAATACAATTCTTTTGCCTTTGGATAGCAGGAATTAAGTTTCTGTTTACCTTTCAAGTAAATAACTGGGTACTTTGATATGAGAAAAATTCAACCTCTTTGCCAGACAAACCTTGCAGTGGGATACCCAGCAATACACATCAACATCATAAGGGGTCTGTGTGAGTGTATGTGTATATATATATAGATACATATATATTTATAAAGCTTATTCAAACCCCTTAAATTATGACATAATTTGTTTATGCTCCTCAATAAAAAGTCAAAATTGTTCAGTTCATGGAGACTTAGTAATACTTGTATTCTGAAAACACATGCTCTTTACCAGTGGGAAAGGTTTAAGCACAACTGCTAGATCCCAGCTTCCTAAGCTTAAGGTCAGGCAGCTGTGGAGCCAAAGCACATTGGCACAGCAGCTGGAGAGTACATGTTCAGCCTCTACTGCTGAAAGCAGCAAGCTTGTTTAGAGGAAGGCAGCTCAGCCACGACTGTGCCACCCTCCTGTAGAAAAGAACAAATAAGGCTCATGTAATGAGGAACACGTGTTTGAGGGTCAGTCTTGCTGAGAAGCCATTACCATCTTATAATTATTAAAGAGGGAAGGCAATTCCTGGGAGTGAATGTTCTGAAGGCCAGGAAGAAATAGGAGGCCAGGTTGAAATGTAGGTCAAAGCTTCCTGGAAGGAATGTCAGGACAGACATTGCACCAGCCCTAAGAACCTTTCTGTTTAGAAGTTTATGACTGAGAATGCACAGCAGCACCTTGGCATGGGTTCCCTCTAGCCTATAATTTCATAAAGTTTAGACAAAGGCCTCTGAACTGAAGGAAAATAGTGGCCAAATTCCTCAGCAGCTGGCAACAAAATACTGGAGAGAGCTGAAGGCAGCTAAGAGGGAAGAGAGAGACAATCAGAGTAAAGGACAGACCTAGTAAAAACTGGAGCTTTGAAAGACACCTGCAGTCGTCACATCTAGCTCAGCACTCCAGTGGTCACCCACCTCAGGAGAACACTTTGAAGAAGTGGTCAAACCAGAAGAGCTTCTTCAGCCCAGGCCCTATCTTTTGCAGTTTGGCCACCAATGTTTAGGTTTCTTTTGGGGACAACTTACCTGGTGCATTACAGATAGCCCTGTAGGTGAGAAACAAACTATAAAACCCTCCCCAACTGGGGCCTATGAAAAGGAAAGGCAGGAAGGCAAAAGTTCACGAGTGGAATTGTATATGACATGGATGCTGCAATAGAGGAAGACAGACAATAAACCCAAAATACTTGTGAAACATCCTGTTCCTATTTAGGTTTCACTCAGCACTGTTCTGTGATCACTGCAAGCTTTGTGCAACTCAAGCACACAGGTGCCTGCAGACCACCCGTGAACACCCACACTGGGACATGAAAAACTTGGACTACAATGTCATAGCGAGCAGTGCAGGAACAGCCAACACGAACTTGTTTAAATTTCACCAGCTGTGCCTTTGGATGAAAGATCTACAGGACAGTTTGTAGATTTCTGGCTTTTATCCCATAGTACAGTTAAAGCCTGTTATTATTATTATTATTATTGAAACACAGATACCAAACATTATAAATAGTCCACATTTATGGTGCTTCTGTTGAGATCAAATGCATGATTCTCTGTCAGTAATGGCTACTGAAGATATTAAGCACTGACGTTTCTCTTTTTGTTTATTTAGGAATGGACCTTTCCTTAATAGCACAAAGTAACAGAAAGGATTGGTCTCTCTCTCTTTTGGAAATCTGAGATTTTTTTCAGTTCTCATCCATGCAGCTGGAGAAGGTCAGGAAGCAATCTTTAAATATTAAGATTTGAGCACAGATCAAGCCAACTAATAACACTTATTTTGGGACCTTGTACTAGAGTTGCAGTTATTTTTAAAATGCAACTTAAAAAGTTTTTCAGTAAGTCACAATTATTTATAAGAGCCATTATACACCAAGAGTGCGGTATAAATTTGAGCTGCTATAGATTATTATTTCTGTTTTGACTGTATGCTCCCCATTATGGTGCTGGCCTGCTGTTTCAGTTCTCAAGTGAAAAAGTCAGTACACAACTCTAAATCTAGTTATTCATGTTACAAATACATGTAAAAAGATTTTGTGTGTTATTTTAAAACCTGAACCTCTTAAGAGTACTAAAGTAAAAAGTAAAGGGAGAGGACCATGGGTGTCAGAGGGTCCAGAAGGGTGAAAAAAGGAAGTAGAAAAAAACCAGGCACAGTAATTTCAGTTTTACTGGCAGTATCATAAACAGTTCCTAGAAACATTGGGGAATAAGATGCAAATGGTCTTGGGCAGCCTAGGCCTCAAGAATAGCAACATCAACAAAAGGAATCACAATGAGTAAGGAAAATAATGAGTGGTATCATCCTCACTAGGACTGAGGAAGCCAACTGCAAGTTAAAGCACTGATGCACTTCCAGTCCTATCTATCCATATCCTAAATACTGAGTGGTTACAAAAGCCAGTCTAGATGAGGGACTGGGATTTCATGGCCATGAAGTTACTTAAGCTGTCACAGAAATGCATCCCCTAAAGCAAACTGCCCATGAGGCCTTTAAGAGTTAAAGCTGAGAAGGTACAAGGGTCAAAATACGCTGATCACATGAAAGTGTTCGAGTTTTGGTCCCATTCAACCCTTTTACAATAAGCCACTTCGTAACAGAGAAACTTTTTCCTTGTCTACTAAATTGTAGTCACTTTTTCAGAATCCTGTGTTCAATTCAGAAAGTGTAACATGGACTAACATTGCGCTCACCCTGTGTTCTGATAAGCTGCCAATAACCTGAGCCATGGCAGTGTGAAAGGGAAGGCAGCACAATAAGAACAGCTTCATATCCAGCTGTAGCTCAACCCAGATTACTTTATCCATCTATAAAGCCAAGTTCATGGGAGGTAGATTTCACCCCTAGCTGTGACTGTGTCTTATCACACACTACCACTACCTCTTATCTGATTTCTCCACAAATTTCCAAGTCAAAGAAATCAAATGCATTTTTTAGCCTTTAAAATCCAAGGTGGCAAAATAAACACATATGTAGGAGGGAATTAAATATAATGAGAAAATTAATAAAGCACACCACCATGCATTTTAAAAATTAACCACAGAGGCCTTCAGTTTGATCTCTGATATCCATATATCCACTGCTATATTTCTTGTGTGATAACGTATTTTGCAGTACATGCTTATTCATCAGAGCCCAAAATGCTCTAAAAAGTCAAGCTGAAATTTAAACAAGTGTTTGGCATCTTTAGTTTGTATTAGACCAGGTGGCAGCTGTTGGGAGATAATTCTGTTTTAACAACTTTTTGTTTTGTTAACTAAGAAAAACTTTGTCCAGCCAAATCCTGCTGACACTGAATAAATATTTCTCCTCCATCAGACCAAATATTTTCATTTGCCATGCTATTGGCTAGAGTTGAAAGATATGAAAAGATTTTTCTTTCTATATGGACTCAAATATATTTGAATGGTTTGGTGTTTTATGGGAGGTAATTATTACTCTGTACTCTGCACTCCTGAGGTTAGTCTGGAGCACTGCAACACACTTTGGTCATTATACATCCAAAAATGGAGAGATTTCTAAGGAAGGCAAACCAAAGGCAGAAAAACATGACCTCTGCAGAAGGACTGAGGAAAGTGGAAAATCAAAAAATTTTATTGACAAATCTTCTTGTGTGTACAAGATGGTAATGACAATATAAAGATGACCACATGCTAGCACTGGAACTGGGAATATTTGACCAAATATGAGTCTGAGCAAATCTACGGAAAAGGATTCCATCGGAACCTGTTAAGCTGACAACCACTACCACTGGGTCAAGAAGCCCCTGAGCCAGAAACTGCTGAGGAATAGCCTGGAGAAGTACCACTACACATAGTCTTCTCCATCATCTGCTTAGTCCCTGTCACAGACAAGATCCTGGAGCAGCCTGGCCCTTTATACTGACCAAGTGCCATTCTCACACTCTTGCTTTTTCAGATGAGATAGTATGAAACCTGTTATTTCTAAAACACAATTAGCCCTGGGAACAAGCCATTTGCACAACAGCCACCCTTCACAAAATAGTTTAAAGGACAAGGGCAGTTTAGTATACTTGTCCTCTTGTTTGTTAAAAAAAAAAGGAAAAAAAGAAGAAAGGGATAAACCTACGTGATCACAAAATTCAGTGTGGGCAAACAACTCCACAGAGTCCACCATATAACTGGGTTTTTATTACCAAACAAATTAACGAGAAAGTTGCAAATTTGACACTTCTGAAAAAATTAAAAATTCCAATATTATAACAAACAGTCACACAGAGACAGGTGTGCTTGGGACAAAGTCTAAAATCTCAGTAAAATTTGCTACTCTACCAGATTCCATTTTGCACTTAGAAATCTAAGTACAAGATTCAGTGATTTCCAGCAATCCTTTGCTGGGAGTAAAATGGTTTCATTTCTATGACTGATGGCAGAAGCCTTCACATTTGCAAATCTTGCCCATAGTCGACAGAGGCACATTTAATTGTATTTGGAAGATGCTCTTGTATCTGTAACTCTCTGCATTTGCTTCCATGATACAACCGTTTAATTTCTGTCAAGAAAACATACACTTAACAAAAGGGACAAGTTACTTTCTTATCACAGATCTTTGCCTAGATTTAAGTCTTTACCTAGATCTTCAGCTGTAAAGTGAAGTGATATAAAAAGATGTAGTGTTACACTGCAATCCAATCCAAGAAGCAAGTATTGTCTTTGAAATGCTTTCCAGGTAGTATAGATGGAGAAGAAATTATTTAACCCTTGTTAATTGTACTTGTTTCTTTACTTCACAGAACTGCTAATTGGAAATGGGATAGGGAAAATGCATTTATTGTTAGCTCTGCTCTTCACAAAGGATTTTGGCTGCTGATATTCTTTGTCAACCCATAATTTAGTATGGACTTCCTGCTAAATGTTTCAAAAAGTTACAAAACTCTAAGAAGCAAATGTTCTGTTTTCACAAAAATCCCTATCTCGGGTAACGAGCCAAAGAACACAGAACAGCATTCAGACCTTGACATGCTCAATATATTAAGACAACTCATAAGAGCTAATGCACACTTCGGTGTGTTCATAAACATTGTTTTAAAGGCAGTAATAAATTATGACAAAAAGTCTGTCAGGTTCATGAAGGAATCTACAGCATGTATATACAGTCATTTCAAATGACATAATTATGAGGAAATCTGGATCATAACAGAGTGTATGACATACATAGAGGGAACCTGGTTATCAAATCAAGAGAAGTCAGGCTTTGTGCTTTGTACACAGTTAGCAATATTTTTCTTCAGGGAGAATATTAAATAGATTAAAATAAATGACCTAATCGCTGTTTTATACAGAGGTGATGAGAGGCAAAGAAAACAAGTGAGTCCAGGTGCTCATATGGGCAACTTCTAAAACTGCATTAAGTAAGACCATGGAAATCAGTTAAACTGCTTGTAGAAAATCTTTTTGTTCAAACTAGGATCAGGACTTCCACCAAAAACTCATCGTTTGATCATAGCCATGCCTAATGTCAAGGCTGTAATTTCACACTACACCATCTTTGCCAATAATGTAAATGTGGGCAATCCTGAGCCTCAGGCCAGCAACACAGTATGTGCTGATACAGGCATTTGTAGGTAACTGCTGTTACTGCATTGCTGCAGTAAGAATAGTGAAAAGCAAAAAAGCCTGAAAAAGGGTGCATTTTTGACCTAGGTGGACTCATTAACTGGTTTATAACACAGCCACAACACCCCATGTTGACACATCTGCTGGATAGAAATGAACAACTCACGATGGATGGGTTTTTTTAGGCCAGTTTCATTACCAAGATCAGCATATAATAAAACTAGACCCCAAGTGAGCCACCAAAGTAGATTCTCCAGGATTTTCACTAAGGACTGAAGCAAAGGAATAAAGAGATAGCAGCTTATATAAATGTGAGATCTGTCACCGATTTCAGTACCAATGCAACTCAGGCTACTACTGACTTCATCTGAAACTGTGTGCACAGTGATAATTCATATCCTAAATATGATCACATTTCCAAGTTGGTATCATAGCCATACACACTGTAAAATATGATTTGGATCCCACAGAAAAAGGTCAGGAGTACCCTTTCTGGGATACACAATATCAGATCATGAGATGATGGTGGACAAATTCATGTAAAAATATTAATGGAAGATACATTTATGCTGTCAGAACAATTAGCTAGGAACAAAAAAATATCTGGGCACTTTGTGAACTTGAGGATCTCAAGTCAAGAATGAGGAAGACTTCTTCAGAAGCATGGCCAATGCTTCAAACACAATCTATCCAAAGCAGCTGTTCTAGACTTGATAAAAAAAATTGCTTTCCACAAAGAAAATAAAAGTGTTTCATCATCTCAGCCTAATCTTTAGTACAGAAGAATATACTCTACCACTAAGAGGAGGGTTATCTTCTGAATACACCATGAAAAGCATCTGATTATTTTGTTTTTTCTACAACCTCCTCAAGACATCAACTACTCAGCTTCCAGTCACACAAAATAAAGGGCACAGAACACAGTGTTACTGGTCAATGAAAACTGGCAAAACATTCTCTTCCCAAAACCTGTGTGTGAAGGAGAGGACAGGCATTATACAGTGAAAGAACACTGTAAGTCATATTCTCTTCTCTATCAATTGATATTTACCTCTTTACCATCTGTGAAAAAGTCCACATATTTCACAGTGTTCATGCAAAATAATACAGGCCAGGGAATTGAAAGAGAACACTTGTTTTCTGACATACCATCAAGAGTTCCATCCTAATCTGCTAACCTGCGTTACCTTCCCCACTTTCCATGACACCAACTTAGGAAAGATATTGCTCTGCACCACCAGCATCTAAAAAAACTCTTTACTCTTTAGAATCTGCAAAACCCACTACATACTCTAAGTAACAGCTGCAGTATTTTGTCCTGGAAGTGTATCTGAGTCCAAGTATTCTACACAAGGAAGTGACGCTCTCGTCATTAGAGACACGGGAGCTTTGCTTCATTTTGTGTCAGAGAGCAAAAGGAAGAGAGGGCAATGAAACCATTAAGCAGCTCTTCTGTGAGGTGAGCATCAGTTTCCTGCTCCTTGTAACACCACCAGAGATAAAAAAGGAATTTGCATGACCTCATACCAGACATCCAGACTTCATCATCAGTTAACTAAGTTACAAGAAACAAAACACACAACTGTAGTTCTTTCATGGATTCTTAATCCCACAGGTTAAAGCCACAATCTAAGAAAAAGTGAAAGAACATTAGTGAAAAGCTACTATGGTGTTCAAGCAAAATGCAGCATGTTGTTAAGCTCTCAGATAATTTCCTTTAAGAAAATTACTTCAGGACATAAGCAAAAATGTACAATTGATCATTATATCAAATCACACAATTACATTAAGGTTCAGTTTACAAAAGGTTAACAAACAATTAATAGCTGGCTTAATAAATAGGTGTTTACTTCTCATCTCTGTCAATCCAACAGATAGGTTCTAGATGTCTATAGTACTTTCTACTGGTGTGCTTATAATCTTCCCTAAAATTTACTAACAACACATTTCTCTAACATGAAATACAACTGATAGAAATAATTTATTAACCCTTCATAAAATTCTAAATAAACTTTAATATGAAGCATGATTAATTTTATACTATTTCAGCCCCATACCCCAGGAGACATCAAATACTAGCTCTTTCAAGTTTTTATTTAAAATTCTTCATTTTAGCTGGGTGCCACATCACTAGTTGCAGAATCACAAATGCCTATCGTGGCTTAGCCAACACACTGCAGACACAAGGAGTGAAACAAAAGTGGTGGGGCAAGATCACAGGGAACAGTTCAGGTTCTTCCAAAAGAAATGTCCTGGCTTTTTTTTGTTGGAACAAACACTGATACCATGACAAAATAATCAGAGAGAAAAAAAAATGAGTCTGTTGTAAATCAAAGCATTTTTCCTTCTTTTTAGAAACAAGAAACTATAATAAAAATAAATAAAACAGAAAACACAAAGGTAAATTCTAACCCCCCTCACTAGGATCTTAAAAAAGGACCAGCCATCTCTTTTTTGGATGCAGCGTAAACTTCTCTTACCTGCAAAATTTCAATATACTTAGAAGTCCTATTTAGTGTATCAGTCTTACGGAACACGATGTATTATATTTAGGTCTCCTTTTTTCCATCCAGTATTTTCAGCTTCAACCCCCACCTTAGTTTTTTTTTTCCATCAAACTGCCTGCTGTTGGTTTAATAAAGTTGGTTTAATAAAAAGCTCAGACTTATACTTTTCCTTCACTTTCAGAGCCTCTCTCTTCATTTTCACAGTTCTCCACAAGGTCTTCATTCTCCTCTGTCTTTTCTTCCTCCTCCTCCTCTCCATCATCTCCAAAAGTCTCTTCCTGCATTGTAGTAAAAGTGAAAGACCTGGCAGCAACTTGTGCAGCCAGACCAGATGTGAAGTTAAAATCTGTTGATATGTGGAGCTGGGCCAGCCTATCCTTGATCTTTGAATGTAATATATCCTTAGAGGGAGGCTGTGAAGCCTCTACTCCATCCACACTGCTCGGTTTGAGTTCTTCAGCATCCCCTTCACAGTGATAGTACATTCTTTCTTCTGCCCCTGTAGAAACATCTTTAGCTGCAGTACTGTCTTTGTTTTTCTCCATCTCAGGATCTTCATACAAATATTCTGTCCTGCTTTTATCAGCAGCATTCACTTCTGGATTAGAATCTTTTTCTTCAGATTTATCACAACTTTGGCTGCAGTCCTGCTTTTCTGTATCTGAATTCATATGTGATTCCACATTATTTAGTAGCTTCAATGGTTCTACAGGAGACAAGGGTTTCACTGCAGCTTAAAAAGGGGGAAAAAATTAAATGATAACTAAAAGTGAGCTGCTATATAAAAATAATTTATTTGCCTGAAAAGATGCAAGATAAGGGCTAAAATTACTTTAAAAAATCCCAAAGCAACGGAAACACAACCCACACCAAAACTTAAAATGAAAGTGTTTTCTAATCACAAAGCTGAAGTGAAATGTGACCACTACTTGTAACTATTCCTTAAAATCTGTGACGCAAAGAGACAGCACAAAATTGAAGGTGTTTAAAGCCAGCATCAAACACAGAGGATGAATTCAGTGTTAAAGCAAAACCCAAGTAAAACTACTGTACTGCATACAGATTTAACTGTCTTCTTGTGAATAACAGTTTACCTAATCCACTAAAGGCAGCTGGTACATGAAAAAGTCCTTATAGGCAGTATGGGATTTCGTACACCACAACATACAAACACAACACATATCCACACAGTCAGGTCAGGTGTCCTCACAAGTAAAGTGTGGTTTAATTTAGCCTCTCTTGAAGTTAGTAGCAGCAGCGAGTCCCATTGCCAGCAACGGGATGCTTGCCAGGAAGTCTCTCCTCCCAGTGTTAAGGGTTAGTGTAACTTGGTACAATCCCTCCTTGAAGAACAGATGTCTTTCATTTTAAGAAAACGATATAATGTCCATTTCCAAGTAACAGATTCCCTAAACTGCAGTAGCTCCATTATAGTAGCAGCACGAATATAAATGAGAGCGGCAACAGCAGATTCCCAAGTTGCATTTCCCTTTCTAATTCCATTCTGACTTTACCCCTGTAAGCAGAGATGAAAATAACTCTGGGAAATACACAAACTTTTCATGGGAAACAAAATTTACGGTATTAGGATTTATTAACTGCATCCTATTTCAGTAATATTCACTTTAGCTAGCTGAAGGCAGGCACATCATTATGGTTGTTACATTGATAATTATTGTCACTGAAAGGCTGAAAGACTTTGGCATTGAATGTGCATTGTACTGTTTGCTTTAAAACCTTATATGAAAAAAGGAAGCACTGCACCAGACTCATCTCAGTTGTTTATGGAGTATTTCTTTCCCTGTCTCTTAAAAAATATGCTGCTACTTATTTCTGCCCATTTGCTTGAAGAGACAGGAATATGCACAGTAGTCATCATTTGGGAACAAATTTCTTGACTGCTTCCTCCAAAGAATACTTTGAAAGACAAAACTTCTCAAAAAATAAATAGATACTTGAGAGTGGTAGCTGGCCAATTTGTTGAGTTGACAAATGAATAAACAGGGTGAAATTCATCAGTTTTGAGAGCATGGCTTTCCAAATCTGATAAATAGCTATGTAACAACTGTTGCATGGACAAGGTGGGAGAAGGGGAAACAGATGGATACAACACAACTACTGACAGAATGAACTTTTTTTGCAGAGGAGAGGTTAGGGAAAGGCTGGAAGTGATTTTGCAGCAGTAGAAAGTTGTTTTACAGTGCTTGACAAGTGGAAATGAAGCTACTAAAAACTTTGCAGACCTTCTCAAAAGCACATCCATGTGGCTCAACAGGAGGCCCAAGGACCAGAAACATAAGCTTACCTACACTCCAATAAAGTACCTACTATTCAGACTGTAAGAAGTATTGCCACAGTACTGGCCATTGGAAAACTTGCTTTAGTCTAGTGCTTTGCTAAGATGGTATTTTTTTTCTTCTGGAATCCATCCTATCATCTCCAATTGACTTTCTCATGTCCTCGTTAGGACAAGTCAGAATGGCTAGCTGGGTGCCTTGACTAACAGATTAAAATCTTTGAATATTTCAGGAACTTTTTCCACAATAATCAGAAGTTATAAAAACCCAGGATTTCTGGAATTTGATTGTCCTGTAAAAGCAAGATTCAAGAGGACTATGCAAAAGTGGTATCATGGCCATCCACTGGCTTGGGCCAATGGAGAGAAGAATATAAACCTTTCTGGGTTTCAATCTTCAAGATAAGGCAAGTCAGAAATGTGGAACGTGCAGATCACATGTCTCTTTAAGGACTGACTTGTGTGTGGATAAATAAAACCATAATATGCCAAGGTCCATGATGTCACATTTACTGACTTGTGTTTCTTTTGAAGAAATATTGAAGGATTTCCTTAAAAACCAGTAAAAGATGTTATTTCTGGTGTACATATCAGTCTGTCAGATTAGACACATACAATCTGAGCCAAAAGGAGACAATATTAATTACTTTCATGAACTGGCCTCATGTTTTCCAGGTTTTCACAGGATGGAAATAATCAATGATCAGTCCTATGCAGCTGGAGAAAATCATACTTTCTTCCCTCCTCACCCTTTTATCTCTAATCCTAAACCAAATAACTATACATGGAAAAGAAAAGGAATTAACATGAGCCACAAAGGTTTTCTGGTGAACAGTTACTGCTAACTACAGGAGTCAGCTGACTCCTTCCAGCTATGGCCACGGATGTCCTGAGGATATGTTAATATGGACAAGCATCAGCTGCTCTAGGTAAGGAAATATCCTAGGCAAGTTCTCCTGACAGAAACTCTTTCTGCAAGAATTTCACTAGTTCTTTCAAGACTTGACCTGGAGGTAGGATCACTTCTTCCTCCAACAGTTAGGAAAGGAAGACTTGAAGAAATTTATGTGACGAGTTGTGTGGTGTCATATCTAACACCAGAGGGATAATACAGAAATCCTACTCTTGTGCAAACTCCGGTGTAAATTGATGTCTTGGGGTTTTTTAACACAACTAGAAGAGAAATCAGTACCAATGGTCAAGTGATCTCTTTTACCACAGTTACAGCTTAATGGATAGAATGAAGAAAATTGTTCAGAAAATATATTTTTGATGGTTGATGTCAAGAGACAATAGGTATGTTTTGTTACTTTCTGTTCCTAGTAAGTTACTGAAAAATTACAATCCATGGTCATTTTCCTGGTAGACACTTTCAGAGGCAGAATCCTTGGATATGGTGCCAGACTTGAGGGTTGTTTTTCATAACATAGAACATGAAAATTTTTACAAAGCTTTTCCTAACCTGTCTTTAAGAGGAAGAAATTAAAATAAGAAAAAGGAAAAGACAAACTCCTGCCAATTTTAAAGAAAGTAAATCAAATAGCTCATGCAGTGAGAGGAATTGAGTTGTAACAGACAAACTGTCTTGTTAAGAGAAATTTTCATATTCTTGCTTTCAAGTGAAGTGGATGGAGCTACCCAGCAGTCCTCTGGGTTACTAAAGGCTAGTTTGAAAGAGCTCTTCTTCTTAGATGATTTGTGGGGGTTTTTTTGAGAACAGATTCTGTATTCACTCTCTCATGGAAAGAAAAGCCAGTTTTATTATTTTATTTCTCTAATATTTCAAAGTCTAGCTCTTTGCTTTAGCCTATATACTTTTGTACTTCCGGGATAATTTCTGCTGGTTTCTTTAAATTCTGAAAGGTAATTTATTTATGCACCCTGATAAAAACTCATATTTACTGGAAAGCCATGAAAGAAAGTCAGTTCTTTCAGGTTTATATCCTGAAAACTTTCTTTTTGCTGTTTTAATGTTTTTGTGTGTTTAATATTTTAGCTCAGTGTTTTGTTTAAAGCCAAATTCCCACTTATATGAGTTCATTTCAATATATAGTAAAACGATTATTAAAATATAAAGAGATGGAATGGCATCTAAGACCACACAGCTCTATCAAAGACACTACTACAGCTAAGCACTGTCTGAATTCTAACATACTCAGAAATTCCTAGCAAACAGACACCTATGTTTTCTAAGGAAGGAATTAATTTTCCAAAGAAATGCTTACCATGTTCACTGAATAGTAGCTGTTTCCACTTCTGTCTTTCAATTTCTGAAGCTTTGAATCCCAGTACAGATTTCAATTCTTGTAACACCCTCTTAGATTCCTGTCTCTCTCGCTCTTGCCTCTCTCTTTCTTCTTGGGAGAAGCAGTAAAAATCTTCCCTTTTGTACTCATTATCTGTATCTGAATAATCAACATATGCTTCCAGTTCCTAAAGAAAGAAAGGAAAAAACTCTTGATCTTCACTGTCAGAGTGGACTCAATCCTACAATTTGATCACGATCAAAGATGTCAACACAAGCCAACCACAGTAATAGGGTGGAGCCCTGTTTGAGCAGAGCCAGTGGACCTGACACTGCTCTTGGTGATATCTGTATGATTTGGAGCAAGTCCACTCATTAATGAGATTTCCCTTCATACAGAAATAAGTTCAAGTGATATACCTTGAAAATGGGAAACCATTTCTCCATAATTACAGGTGGAAATAAGCAATGCTGATGTGGGTTTATTTTTTTTTTTTTTTTAAATTTACACTGTAACCAATTCTTGGTAGTCAGGCATCTTGCTGATTTAACTTACATAAGTCCTTATTAAGAGGATATAGAGGATAGCAAACTTCTCTTCCAATTTTAAATATGGTGGATTACAAGCATAAAAAAACAGAGCAGCATTTATGTTATAATAAATTTTCAATGAAATAATTAGTCCCAGCTTTTTGATATGGAAAACCATCTGGAGAGAATACATGTGGGGGAGAAGCAAGGGAGGAACAGAACAGAGGATGTGCTTTCAGAATGCATATGCCACTCAGTTCTGGGATGGAGGAGGCCCACATCTCTTCAAGACAGCCCAACCATCACTCAGGAGTTCCTCAAAGAACACAAAACTTTTCAGTGTTACAGTGAAAAGATATCCAAAAATGCAGAGACTAAGCAAACTGAAGGCAGGATGGTTTGTGCTCGAGCTTGTCACTTTCGCAGTTGTATCAGTTTATCCAGCAAAAGCAGGACTATTTCATATGCTGCCTTTAAGTAATTCTCACTTTTTAATTCTCTGACTTGTGTTGCTGCTCTCCTTCGGTCACTCATTG
Organism: Parus major; assembly: GCF_001522545.3. Lineage (NCBI taxonomy): Eukaryota > Metazoa > Chordata > Aves > Passeriformes > Paridae > Parus > Parus major. The sequence continues at coordinate 43,105,601 of NC_031773.1, read as the reverse complement.
CTAATGATATATATGAGAAATGAATACTAGTGCTCTTTTTTCCAGGATGGGGAATACCTCCCCATGGAACAGCAAAAGGAATGTACAAAATTCTTTTTTCTACAAGTCCAATTGTGAAGTGGCACTGGCCACTTACTTGTCTGTCTTGGCAAGACATCAAGGTCACTGCACAAGCAACTGAAAAAAAAAAGAATGGATACAGCAAATAATCCTCAATTATTATTTTAAATGTATTTTAAATGATCCTTTTTTTTTTTTTTACCTGCTCTTCAGGGATTGGATCTTTGTTTTCTATGTATATGGCAGGCTGTGTTAAAGGTACTGTAGTATGCTGTAGGTTGTCACAGGAAACTTCAATTTTGCCTTTAGGGGAAAGAAGAAAAGGGATTTTAAAAAATAAAATTGAGTACTCAATGATGTTTCTGACTCACTCAGGAAGGGTCCAAGTATTTTCATAAGCAGGATTTGCACACATGAAAAAAATGGTGAGAAGGCTGGTTAGGTTACACTGAAACAGAGAGCACTTAAGTAACTTGGTTGTTTTGATACAAGCTGGGTCCAATGGAACTTGTGCTGAAACACTTCAACTAACAAATCTCAGAAATTTTATCGATTTTGAAAACCTGCAGATGGCAAGCAAAATCAGTAAAACCAGAGAAAGAGACTTCATTCAGAAGTTTAAAATATATATATATAGGTAAACTAGCTTTTAATAACTGGAAAATATTGGAAGAAATAATTAATGAAAGTTTACAGGAAGATATTTGTGAGGTAGCAAGGAGACAAGTAACAGCCAGTGTGGATTTGTTGGAAATAGAAGATGTTAAATTTTCAATGCAGTAACAGGTCTTGTGTACAGAAAGAACCAAAGACAATCCTGCATTTTGTTTTCAATAGGACTTTTGACATCATGTCATGACATCCTTATAAGCAAAATGCAAAGGCCAAGAAAAGTTGCTATTAGGTGCACAGAACAGCCTCACAATATGGTTACCATTTTCATTCTGGAATACACTGAGTGAGAATTTGTCTCAAGCCCAATACTCTCCAATATTTCCAATGGCCGAAAGAAAAGTGTTGCATCTCATTAAATCTGTTGATTTGGGCATAATCTGCAAGAACACTGAAGGGCACCACCACAATAAAAAAACAATACTGGAAAATCAGAGATATGACCCAGATTATTCTGGGAGATTCCCAGAGATTTCAGACCCAGCAGTTTGGTGACAGTGGCTGCAGATTTTTGTGCTTTGGAATAGCAAAGTGTGCAAATACATCACAACTGACTGGGGAGCACCACTCAACCCCACTGCAAGCAAAAAGCCAAACTACAAACTAGTACATACAAGCAACAGCACTGACTGTTAGACACATGAAATAACATTTCTACTGTGGCACTGATTGGGCTGTGGATGGAACATAGTGCCCAGTCTGGGGCCCCTTCATTCAGTAACACAGTGGGCCAACTAGAGGGAGTACAGAAGAAAACATTGGAAATTATAAGAGGACTAAATAAAGTATAGTCACCAGGGAAAAGCTGAAGCATAGGGAGTCATGTAGAGAAGACAGAAAGAAACATAATAATCATCTTTGCTAACATAAGAGCCATCAAGAGGAAATGGATTTCCATTGTGGGTGGATCAGAATTACTGCTTTTAAATTGCAGCAAGAGGTACTTCTTCTATTCAGTAATAACATTCTACTGGTAATGGAATTAAGTGCTGGAATAGATGCCTGGAAATACTGTAAAATGTCTCTAAAGAGAGTTTTTTAGGAACAGAACAACATTTACTCACAAATACTAATTTACCCTTGAGAAGGGAAATGGGTTAAATGACCTTGCCAAGTCCCACCTAACCCTATTTTCCATTTCTAATCTATACACTGAACACTTAGGGATGGTGAGATTGCAGCAGAGTACCATGGCTATTCTCTTATAAATATCTAAAATAGTTGTCTACATTTGCAAAGACAGAGACAGTTTAAAAGGAAAAAGGATGGAAATAAACAGTTTGAGGGCACCTGTTTCAAAGATCATAAATACAATGCTGTAACTAGCCATAAAGAGTACTCCATTCTGTAATATAGTATTAGCAGTAGATTACTGCATGCTTAAATTGTTGAAGCTTTAAATGGTAAATTTTATCAGTGATGAAAAAATGTGAAAGAATAAAGAGAAGAAGCTTAAAGTTCTAGGAAATGAGCGAAGATGTACATGTATATGAATGATATATTGTCCATCATTTCCCAAGTAATTAAATAGAGGTGAATTCCTTTTCATGTGCTAAAGCCCCACTTGTTCTGAGGCTCTGCTCTGTACCTGACAGGATCAGTGAGTAAAGGCACTGATTCTAGAAACAGACCAAATTGAGGAGGAAGCCAAACTGCATTCCCTGAAGGAACCATATGCTAAAATATAAGATACATTCTGTTTTCACCACCAATGACAGGCTGACAGGAGAGTGTGAGTGTTTTATTACCCTGAAAGGCTTCGCTTTGGCTGTTTGTACCTGAAAGCAAACCAGCTTGGACATATAATGATTCAGGGCAAGAAGCATGTACTGCTTGTTGAAGGGGACTCACCTCTTCATACAGATGCTCTACTGGCTGAACTCGTTAATTGAACTAAACATCTACTGCAGCAAAAGTGCTCAGCATCCACTTAGATACAATGTTCTAAGCCCATGGGGTTCTTGAAACAGCTCTTGTCAAAAGATTGATTTAGTTTTGGATAATGATGCATAAACATAAAAGCTGTGCTGAGCTGCTATGTTAATTCAACAGGAAGGTATCTTCTCCCAAAGAGCTTTCATAAAGTATTGAAAAAAAAATGAGACAATTTATTGAAGTAATTTACATAACATGACTGACAGACCAGCTGTTAAAATTTGTAGGAAGACAGCAAAAGAATTGAATTTGATTTCATGTGCAGCTTGACAAGATCAACTCGCAGAAGCTGGATGGCTTAGAAATGTATCAGGAAAGTCAAATGTTGTCAGATAAAAATAGTTTTCAATGACCAAAATAATTTAAGGTGGCTTCTGTGGAGTAGTTCAATGAACTTGTTGCAAAATAGAAGTTCAATCCCAACACATTTCCAGGAAAGCGGTGGGTAAACGTGAAGGATTATTTTATTTTTTATTTCCCACGCAATCCCTTCCTTCTAGATCACACACAAGGTTATTTTTGTACTGAACTTTAAAAGGAAGTAAGTTATAATAAATAGGCCTGCTGTGAAATTTATACACAAAGTAAAAATAAAACTAAAATAACTAAAAATACTATGGTGTGTAGTCTAGAAAGAACTTTTAAGGAAAGGGGGAAAAAAGATCAGTGGATCTGCAGGTTGTGGAGAGCATCAACAGAACACAACAGGTCAGCACATGCAAATGTATCAGGCTACATCTAACATCCTCACAGGATGTTTTATGCAGCACTGAGGGGGAAGCTGTATGACTGCACTATCAGGCAAACTACAGGAGTTTGTTTATACCATGTCTGGACCTGCACAGAGCCTGCAAGAAGCCTCCCAGTGCTCCCAGTTCTGATGTAAGAATGAATAAGGTCAGCCTGCCTGCAGGCCCACAGCAATATTTATGCATCTACTGGATACTCCACCTCAGATTTGGATTTCTGCAGGTAACTTGCTGATACCCCAAGTTCTCCCCTCAATTTTCCTAGTGCAGTCTCCATTACCAGCATTTTTCAGATGCTGGGCTGTGCCTTCCTAGGACAGTAAAAATGCTCATGGAAAAAAGAAAGATTATAAATTACAGGTTCAATTCCATGACAGGAGAGCCTAAGTTCACTGCAGTTATTTAAGCTGTTTGTGCTTAAATAACAAGAACAGCATGGGCAGTACAGATCCTAAGGAGAAGGACAACAAACAAAATGCTGGGATATGCTGCTCACTAAGACTTTTAAGAATACCAAAGATTAGCTCACAGTCTTTGACAGAGGAAGTAAATGGGTATTATATGCTCCACATGTCCTCCATGATTTAAAATGTTCCAGGAAATGTGATTGTCAAAAAAGTTTCATGACACTGCCATTATCATTTCAATTAATGGGATAATTTTAATGCAGTGAATAAATGAAGATCTTGAGGGTGATTCATTAAAATCCTACCCCTTCACAGGTGATTGACCAATCAAGGGCAAAAAGCCATGATCAGTCTGCACCTGAAAATATAACCATCTGAATCCACGGGTCTAACAGACTGAGTTAATATGTTTGCATTTCTTGCTGAAACGAAAGCTTCAAGGCCATCACAGTGAAAAAGCCTGATGAAAGGACAAAGTTTTTCAAAGTGTATGGTTGTAAAACCTTCTTTAGCTAAAATTCTGATACATAGGCTGAACACTGTCATTGATCCATTTGACTATTTCATCTCTGAAGTGTATCCCATTAGCTGCTAAATTAATCTCTCACATTTACCTTTTTTATTTGGGTTTCTTCCACTTATTTTTTCCACCTGAGAAATGGCTTCTTCCCAGCAGCTGTTGCTTGCCTGGATATGAGGCTGAATAAACTTTAGTTTTTGTTCCAGAACCTGACGGGCTTCTGTTGTCAACTCAGGTGTCTCCTTAGTGCTAACAAGCTTTTCAAGTTCATCCTCAAGAATTATTACCCTAAGTGATAAGGAGAACAACAGCAGTAAGTAATAATAAATATTTGACTTCACCATTCGTTCAAGTATTTCATGTAATATACTGTTATTTTCTTCAAGTTTTAAGAACTCAGTCAATTCCTCAAAGACTCCCCAAAATTTTAAAATTAAAGTATTTTTTTCTACATCAAGATACATTGCTTACCTGAATTTTTTATAATAATTCTTATATGTAAGATTAAAGGAATAGGACAGTCTCAACCATTTTACCAAGTCAGTAACAAATCTTTAAGGATATTTATTAGATAGTTACTATGAGCTAAATGTTCTTATAAAGCATTTGATATATTGAAAAATCAGTGGAAGATAATTACATTTTCGTATTTTTTATAAGGGAGTGACAAAAGCAAGGCAAAATCTTAGTGCACTGCTTATCTTCAAGTTTTCACCAAATACTCAAAGAATACCCAGGAAAAATACCAGATTCCATAGTAAACCAAGGATCTTTGAGCCCATACTGTGTGGCTATAATTGCAAAGACTGTATGTATCTACATTTTTTGCTTTTAGTTGGGGATAAAAGCTGACAACCCAAAGAACTTCAACTTCTTTATACTTTGTTAATTCATGTGTAAACTTACTCATTGAGCAGTGCCTTGAGGTGAAGCTGCAAGCTGCGTACCGCTGTCTGGAGACTGTTGAGCTCTCTGGACTCCCGCTTGGTCCTGGCTGGCCATTCCAAGCCCGACTGATGCTGAGTTTCGAAGTAGCGATAGAACTCGTAGCTCCTCTTGAGCTCCTCCAAGCAGGCGGCGTGGGTGTGAGGTAGGCCCTGGGTCACGTCGCGCAGGATGTGGTGAGGCAGCCGCTCCGGGGACACCAAGGGCTTGGGGGATGCGTTGGCTGGGGAGAGCAGCAGCGCCAGCCTCCTGAAAAATTCTGAACTCTGCCCTACCCAGAGCTGAAAGAGGACCTGCAAAACAGGGTAGGGTTAGTTAGCTCTGTGCACCTGGAAGGCAATCAGCTTCCAAAGTAAATGTACAGATACACCATGGGAAAACATTCCTTGGCCAGCAACAGGAACTTAGAAAAACTGCAAAAATCCGCTGACTGTTTATGAAGGGTATTCCAGAGCACGTGAGGTTCGGATCTTGTGACCCTTAGGTGACTGTTAATTCCTTGATGAAGGATATTAAATGCAATTATGCTCAGAAAGTTGTCGGAGTCCAAAACCTCATATTCCCATCGGCCAGTTTCATTATATGCTACAATCTCCACATACCCTACAGCTCGTAAAGGGCTGCCAAAATTCCAGTGGCAGCAAAGACATTTTCCCTTTATAAGGAAAAGCTGTCATTTCTACAATCTAATAATTACCGCACTGCCCCACACCAAACCTTGAAACGTGAGCCTAATTGCACTGTACTTCAACAAAAAAATATTTTACATCTGAAGAAAGTTGAGCTGCTAACTTATTTCTTTTTTCAGCCAAAGTAAGAAATTCCACCAATACCACTAAGGAAGGAAAGACTTCTAAGAAATTGATTGATCCACAGTGTTATCTATGGTACTAAAGAGGCTGGTCCACCTGGGAATAAGGCAACCCAAAATTTCAATTTCTTGAAAACTTCCACTTCCAATGAAATGACTGTTTTCTTAGTATAGAGAAGTTTGCTCAGTGGACCATGACAGAACAGCAGCACCTTTTATGTCTAAAATGAAAAAGAAAGGTTATGAAGTTTTTCTCTGCAAAAATGGCCCTTATTAAAAGGGATCAGCTGTAGGTGATTATGAGGTGCAGACTGAAACTTATTCACAAGCATTCCAGACCAAGGAAGACAAAACATTTATTCATTATGTCAAAAATAATTGGATGCAACTGAAAGAGTATTCCAAAAGAAAAAAAGAAATCTCAATTTACAAAAGATGCTCATGAGAAAAAAGAATACATGAATGACATAAAATTAATTTGGGGCACACATGCAAGACTGATTTGGATGGGTGCAAAAATACAAAGCAAACAAATGGGCAGCAATCACTCAAGTGTCCCTGAATGTGTGGTGCCCTGGATAAAAAATCAAAAGCTCATGCTGTAATAAGCACAAAAGAAGACCAATCCCTTCCACCAGACATAAATCACAGGCAGTAAAAAAGTAGCACACAGAAACAGTGGACTTCAGGAACTGATAACAATATTCAAAAACCTACCTGAAAAAAGGCACAACAAGAGAAAAGGAAATTTCAGATGTATTTATGGTTGCAAATAGCTTGCTCCACCAATAACTACTGATGATCTTTGCTGACACACAAAATATCCAACTGGCTCTCCTCAGCTTAAACTGGTATTTTTTAATTTAGTGAAAATTTTCACTCTTTAAATTTACTTCAAGGACAAGGTAGCCAAAAAACACATGCTACATTTGTCATATGGCTTAGCATGACCTGCATTTTAATATAAAGACAAATTCTCTCAAGGTGAAAAAAACTGGATTGCACATCCAAGGTTCACCACACAAATATGTCCCAAGGTTATCAAAGTATGTTATCCCTAGACAGGAATCTGCTTACGACTGATTTATGTTAATTTAGATTGATTCAGCTGTACCACACCCAGCCTACATTGCTGGCTGTTATGAGCTACCATAAATTGAGATTTATTAGTTGTGAGCTTAGCTGTATCCAGAAAGTATCCTAACCAGTTTAACTAAAACATTGTTCAGTTAAATTACTGCAAATTGCAGGTAAACAAAGGCTTAACTTACAAGCTTGGGTACCTCTGACTGGCTTCTTGTGCTTAAAAAGAAGTGGGTAAATTAGCAGGCTTACATTGTTGCAATTAATGCAAGAAAATGCAAGAAAAAAATCCCCAAACCTGCTATTTATTGTAGCTCTTAGCTTACAACTAATTAGTCAAAGCCTCAAAGCTAAATAATCACTATTACTGGTAACATTTACCATCAGAACAAAAGAAGTCAAGGTCTATAAATTAAGAGAGAAAAAATGCAATGAAAGCCAACCCCAAAGAAACATAGAAGTCATATAATAATGGAATTTTCTATTAAAAAGACAATGCTAAAAGGGAATTGCCCTGGCAGAGGACCATTAGAGTATAGAAGACTTGCATTCAAATTAGATCTTCCTTCCAATTGACTCATGCAAATAAAAAATACCTAACATCTCAAAACAAAATAGATCAAAAGGCCATTACATAGTTGTCACTCTGTTCAGTTAAAAGCTTTTCAAAAACTGAAGAACAACACTGGCTCACAGCAGCCAGGGGTCCAAGCTTATGATTTCTACTCCTCAGTGTGAATAAATGCAGCTACTCCCTTTGGCATTTACAGCTAATTTGTGATTTCTGATGTCTCTCCTTTTATATATGTCAAGAGATTAGACAAAAAAAGAATTAAGTACAAATCTGGAAATTATTTTATTCAGCTGGGATCAGGTGAAATCAGAGAGAAAAAAATAATGTTTAAGGGGATTGATCAAGCTGATTATATAACACTGACTTGAATGTCCATTATTTGCAGAAAAGAATCCTTATGTTGTATTTAGTAACTTCCCTTTCTCTACATGCACAAAGAAATCATGGGAATGCTGATAAATGTAGAAACACATGGTAAGAGCCTGACTGATTACACCTTACCCTCAATTCAGTGTGTTGCTTCACGCTAGGATGTACAAGCCACAGGACTTCATGACAACAGGAAGATTTTCACCAGGAGCCTACATGATCAAGCCCATCTGGGAGAGCTTACCTTGAGTGCAGGCAAGCTGAAGCCATCAGTCAGATTGTGTGCCTCCTCTTCGGAGACCTGCTCTTCACTCAGTCCCAAACCCAGCTCCTTAAAGGGGACCACACAGATGTAGCTGGTCACGTTGTCACTCTCCGAGTTCAGAGGGTAAGTTTAGCTGGAGTTAAGGTGGTAAACAAAGCCACTTTTGCATTAAACACACAGAAAAGGAAAGAAATACTTTATAAGGTTTCTTATTCCAGGCAATTTTTATGAAAGCACAGACTTTCATCCCAAATTCACCTGAATCGTGTTTAATTTAAAGTTTTGCAATCTTTATTTGAAGCACAAGTTTTAAATGTTCTTAGAAGTATGAGAGATAAAACACTGTCAGAACACCTATGTCAAAATACAAACACATAAAAAGAAACAAAATAGATTGATGAAAAATCCCTGCAGCCCTTTTGAAACAGCGTACTTTTAAATACTGAGTTTCCAAGAGATAGTTCATGTTAATCTTAAACTAGAAGTTTAAGGAAGAGAGGAAAGAGAACAATTGTGCCATTTGAAGTTTTAAAGGTAGCCTTTGTTACAGATTAAAGTCAGGATGTGAATTTGCTGAGAGGTCTATCTGTGGATGGACTGCTCAGAGGTCTTTACAGTAAAAGGTCTTTGACATTTCAGAGAGCTCTGTGAAGAGCAGGAGCTCCCTGTCATATCACTAACTTTATTGATTGCATCACTGTAAAGACATGATCTTGGCAGGATGAGTGGCAAACTGGTATCTATCAACACCATTCATCATATTTAAAATCTCGGTAGGAAAATGTACATTTCTAGCCCCCAAAAATGCTTAAAAAGTAGGAAGCAAGCCCAATATAAATGATACCAGAAGACAGATAAAATAATTCTTAGACTATGCAGCATTTACTTTAAAATAGCATTAATTTTGGTTAACCTCAGGCTGGGGAGGAACAGGTCAAGATTTTTGCATGTTTTCTGATAGTTACCCAGTCACAAAATAGTAAAATTAATTTTAAAACAGAAATGTAAACTTATCATTAGTCATTAATACAAAATTAATGACTAATGATAAGTTAGTACAAAATTAGTACAAAATCACATTTGTTCCACAGAAATATATATAATTTGTAACACATTAGTGAAAAGATGGTCTTAATTTAAAACATGGTTTTTTCATTTATAGTTTGATCTAGAAACTGAATGCTCTCATCTCTTGCTCATAAAGCCTATTAGAAGCACTTGTCTCTTGTCCAGCTAATGTGTTTTCTGGGGGAAGCTACGAGTTCCATCCACTTTCACACCCAAATTTGCATCGTGCTAAATTCTCATAGGATTGAACTTGCAAAAGTGCTTTGCTCAAGAGATGTTTACCAGTTAAGCAGAAGAACATTGCATGAAAAAGTAATATTCTGAGTCCCAGGAAACAGTAAAATGAAGTGTCCAGGATCTAAAAACCACATTTCTCCCTCCTTTATCCCTAATGTCTGGAAAGGAAGAAGCCTGTTAAGTGTTCAGATAAAACCCTGCAATGTAAATTAATTAGGATCAGAATATTACTGTTGTCACCAGCAGCTGCCTCACATAAATGGTGTCTACTGTAAATTAACCTGACAGCGTGCCCAGCAGAGGGAGCACGTAGGATGAGGATGGTAACTCCAGCAGAAATTGAAATGTCAGGTCAAAACCCTTCAGGATCACTTATCTTAGAAACTACTTGTACTCCTTGTTAGCCTGCAACATGACATTTCCAACAGTATGAACACCACAAAAAGCAGTTTGGACACATGTGGATTCCTAAGTCATGCTAAAAATAAATTCCAGTCTCAAATGCAAGGTTTGACCAAGGAACCACTTACCTATTCTGTGTCAGCCAGGGATTCCTGGTGGCCTCCTGCACCTCCTGCCTTGCCCTCCTCTACTGCAACCCTTCCACTCCCATTTCTGTCTGACAGATGAAAGCAGAGAACTGATCCCATGCCCCCATTAGCTTCCTAAGGATCAAACATTTCCAAAGTTTAAACATATACACACCATTATATACAGGAACACACTTCCTTCATGCACTTTGATCTAGTAGTATTTTTAGCCCAAATGCCTTCTATTAAAGCCAAAATATTAAAGCCCAACTATCTTAGATTAGTTTAATTTTTCGTCTCTGTGAAAATACTTCATTCATCTGTTCAACTCACACACCTTATTAGCTTGAAAGAGAAGGCAGTGCTACTTAATAATGAACTGTCAAATCCAGAATAAAATACCTGTACAATGAATGTCTAACCTCTATCAGATTAGACACCCTTATTTACCTGTAAAAAACAAGAATGCTAATGTATCCCTGGATGTAACAATTGAACATTCAAAAGCACATTCCCATCTAAAGAGCTAACATGAGGGCTTCATAGAATCCCTGGGAAATCCAAGCTGCTCTTCTACAAAATTCTTGCCTGCTCACCAGGGGTGAACTAAGCATGTTTTGAACTGGCTGGTCAAGGAAGAAACATTGCTCTGAAAAATGCCCAAGTGTCTCTACTCAGACCTTCCAGCATGGCAATTTAGGTTTTTATAATCTCAACAGGGTCTCTCTACCTTTTGTGTAGCTTACTTGTTTTCTTGTATGAACTTTCCCTCTCCCAAGTTAAAGGTATGTGTTTTTCTAACTGTTCATGAGGCAGTAAGTAAACCTTTACAGAGGAGAAGGAACAAGTTTTTACTAGATTTACTACAGGAAATTTGCAAATTTCCCTATGCTGAGTGCATCTCAAAGACCTAGATTGCATTTTATATGCATTCCATTCTAATGGGGTAAGATATCACTCAGTTTAAAATACTACTATCCAATGTCTGGTTTTATCACTAATAAAAAAATAACACTATTTATGCCTTAACACCAAAGAACATCACCTCACAACAAAATCCAAGCTTTTTAAGTGTACACAGTCCAATGCCCAGGTCCTACCTATCAAAATAGTTCAAGGGAAATGGAGTATCAGACCATTCTGCATCAGCTGAGGGTGAGATTATTAACATCAGCCAGTAACATAAGCTAAAAGTTTTCCTCCATCCAGCTTGTATATAATTACATCAGATTCCCATGATGCAGAACCCACAAGGCTCTTAAGAATAAAAGTATTAAGCAGCTAGCATGCCGAGGGAAGCACTGCCTGAATCACCAAACAATTCAGTGTAGGACAGTGCAGAGAGGTTTTGAACTGGTCTACATGACATCCTGTAAATATTTAACCCAAAGTGCTTAATTTATAGTTTAGGCTTTCAGCCATTGCATCCTGATATAACCTTAGATTTAAAAATAAGAGAAATATGCTTTTCTATGGCATTTTGTTCTGTGATTTTGAACAATGACATAAACAAATCAGAGCAAGAATAGTGTAAGAAAATGCTGAGTTGTTTGTGCTAGTACCCAACTGTCCCTCCACACAAAATGTAAGCAATATGACTTTCCATCTCATTAAATTACTCGTGTACAAAGTTTGACACAACTGCCTGGTATAAGGCATATATATAACTGCATATTTTCTCTCCTACATGGGAAGAAATTTTAATGAGGGCAAAATTATTTAACTGTACTCACTGCAGGCAGCTGTCTAACTAAAAGATAGTACACTAGCCACAAGTAAATATTGCTGAACTTCTAGTTCTGCTGAATAGAAGTGAGAACGATAACGTATCAAGATTATGCAATTTGTATCACCATGAATAAAGCTGTGACCTACAATTTTTAATTCTCTGTCACAGGTTCATCAGACTGATCTCCTTCTAACATATTTGAAGTATACATTAAGATAAATTTGCTGCAGTTAATTTTGGTAGTAGAAAACCAACTTACCTTTGAACACAGGGATGTCGAGTGAAAGGCCATATTGATCAGAGAAGAGGATATTTTGATGCAAGGGATATTTTGGGCTAAGAGGAATTATAAAACAAAATCTTGAAGGGCTCTGAAACACATCTTCAGCACTTTCACCAAAAGTATGAGTGTCAATAATGATACAATGTTTTCAGTGCACTGAATCTTATCTCACACTGCACAGTACACAAAAAGGCAAATTTTAAGCATGCTCCAAACCAAACACAAACCCCAATTTACTACTCTACCTTTTCTTTCCCTTGTTTAGATACATAATTAGATACTGTATGTTTCTAGACATCCTGACTCTAAACTCTGCAGGAAGGCAGCATGTGCTACCTGACCTGGTGGGTTTTTACAGAAAGGATATTTTTTCAGCATGTACAGAGTAGCCAGTCTTGCAGCTCGGAAGTTGGCTCTGACGGAGCGATACACGGCTTTCCGGAGGCCAATCAGGTGCTGACTAGGATGCTGTCCAGCTTTATTAAATGGGCAAGCGGCACTGACCCTGTCAAGCAAACTTGAAAAGTAAAATGTGATACAACTGTACAGGTGTCCTAAAGTATTTTTAAAGAACAGTACATCAGATTTCTTATTTCATTATTTAGAAAGCTTTTTCTAATCACTCAGTAACTAGGAGAGTAAAAAAAAAAACTTATCATATCAATGATACAGTTAATCAAAATTTTGGACAGCAGCCAGGATTCCTCAGTAAATAGCCTTAATCTATTCTCATCTGAGCTGTTGCAAAACTCCTGAGCACATTTATTTTCTCTAAAGTTTTCCAAAATGGTACATTCACGGTATACATACCATAATATTATCTCAATCAGGATGCAAAACGATCGCATGCCCACTGTGAGCTTTGGAAGTTTCAATAAACATGTATTTAATATATACCTCTTTATATCCAAATTTATTTTTTCAATAATTTTTGCAGAAAAAAGGTGCCAACACATAGCTTTTCCTGCAAATCACTATATTCTTTTAACTTTCCTGATGCAGAAAGTTTTCTAGGTGAGGAGAAATATTTTTTGAGAGGTGACATAGATTTTATCATCATGCAATGAATGGCAGCTGTGTTTGTGGGACTTGACAGGTAAACACATGAAATGTATACACCACACAAGCATATTGGAAAATGCATTTGGTGTCTGACTATTCAGGTGAATATACCATTTAAAGGAAATTATACCATTTAAAGGAAATGATGCCATTTTCCTGTTAGAATATAACTCAGATTGGCTTTAGCACTGTAAGAAATCTCCTCATCTGAAAATACAATGAACTGTGAACTGGGTGAACATTGAACAGGTCTGTGGAACTTTAAGCTCCAGCTGTATCTCTTCCTATACAATCTGATGTCAAACCTGTGACTGAGACTCTGGAAACAGCCTAGGTGCACTCTGCTTGCTGGGACTGTTTTTACTAGAATCAGCTCAGGAATGAACATAGTGACATAATGACAACAGGACAATCAGTTATGATTAATTGTTTGGGGCTGGAAGCCTGCTTCTGCTCTCACCTTTCCCAGGGCACAGTGAAGAAGTGATTGCATGTGCAGTCACTTAAAAGGGAAAAGCATACCTGGTACCTGGTAAGCCTGAGGTGGATTGCTGCACTGGGAACTATTTATGTAGTCCATCTGACTGAAAATCTGACCAAGTCAGCAGACTGACACTGCTGGGAAAATGTCAGTCCTACTCCATGTGCTTAGCTGGACCGTGCTGCACATTGACTGGGAGAGGAAATAGCTTGTGGCCTTCACTATCAAATATGAAAACCACAGCAGCCCACCCAGTGAGCAAGGCTGGAGCCATATATTAGTATGTCTAACACTATTAATACAAGCAGATTCATGCCAAATATTGCCATCTATTCAATATGCTAGCTGAAATACAATATAAAATATCTGCATACCATTTTAAATTATGTGTTATTAAAATGGTTTATATAACATCTCATAAAGTACTTTAAAATCTGAAAAAATAAAAAACAAACTGTGTTCATTTCCATTTCTAAATGTAAATTTCAAATGTTAGCCATGCTGTATCTTTCAACTAGGGAACACAGCATGTAGTGTAATACATGCCAATCTCTAACCTTTCCCTAGCTTTTGAAAGTAGTAACTGGAAGTGTTTATGTATAAACCTGCATCAGTTTGTAGACCCAAGCCCATGTGAATTGTCATAAGTAAGCTCAAAGAAAAGGAGCAAAATTCTCCTACCATAATAAAGAGAGAGATATCTATGTTCTAGTCAGTGATGCAGACTTTTCCAACTCCTATAGAGAATAAATATAGCATAACTCATGCACAGCATGTACTGCCAGTATTCAGCAAAACAATCTGCTTTCCTTCTGGAATGGATTGTTTCAGTGCTTTTTAGAAAAAAAAATCTTCTTTATTCTACTAATTTAAATTAGTAGAATCTATTATATGTCTTTCTGTCAGGCATGTCATATCATATAAATTTCTAGTGTTTCATTTATCTTCACAGAATCACAGAATGGTTTGGGTTGGAAAGGAACATAAAGATCACCTAAAGATCCATGGGCAGGGACACCTTCCACCAGGCTCCTCAAAGCCCCATCCAGCCTGGTTCTGAACAGTTCCAGGGATGGGTAAGTCACCACTTCTCTGAATGATCTGTTCCTGTGTCCCACCACGCCCATAGTCAAGAATTTTTGTCCAAATATCTAATCTAAACCTGCAATATTTCAATTTAAAGCCAATCCCCCTTGCCCTATCACCACACACCCTTGTAAAAAGTCTCTCTTTTATCCTCTATGTATTTTAATTGGACTTATATGTTAACAAGATGTTATCAGCTTTGCATATCAGCCACAAGAAGCAAAAAAAATTTAAGGGTGCATTTCCCCTTTCCTACAGCTCCAAACCCATTTTACTGTATAGAACAACAACATATTTCTTCATTAATTTTACAAGCCAAATCTTGAATTGGCTTTCAACTTTTAACAAATTTATATAAACACATTAATAAAAATCTATTACTGTACTTCGGCATGAAAGCAGTTCTCTAAGGATGCTAATATATATTCATATGTATTAAGCTCACAGAGCTTAATTCTAGTTTAAAATACAGTAAAAAGGGAGCATTTTGGAAAAGAAGTTAATTTTTTGGGGACAAGCAAGGGAGTAAACACTTGCTGCTTACTCCTACGAACTTTCATTATGTATTTCTTCAGTTCTTGTTTTATGATATGCAAGACAATGGGCATACTTTCATTACTCTCCAAAAATTCCAGGCTGCAACCTGTAATCAGGCTTCATCTGGCTAATTGCAAATGAAGCAATTAGACAGAAATACCGCCCTTCTGCCAGAGTAGAGCACTACCCTACCTTTGCTAAACAATTTCTGAAATCCAAGCTATCCAAGTGAGGTCTCGGCCATCTCTGCAACACAGAGCTGGTACCACACAGACACACCTGAAACTCCAACAGAGTGTTAAACACTTCCAAAGGCCATGCTGGAATCAGAATATCAAGTTGTCTTTGAGAACAGCTAATGTAAGAGAAGCCTGACAGGATTACAGAATCATAATATAGTTAAGATTGGAAGGGACCACTTTATAATCCAAGCTCCCTGCTTGAGTTCTTAGTTCCTGATCTATATAGCTGCAGTCAGTTTTACTGGGTGGGAGCGGAATGAAGGCAAAAGGATGTTTGACTGTCTATTTGAGTATAGCAGTCACTACCACACAGTAGTAAGCCACTTAATGTATAGAGAGCTGACCAAAACCTCATCAGAAAAAATCTACCATTCACAGAGACAGTCCAGTATCAATTAATAAGGGGCAAATAGGGTAGAAGAAAGCAAAGCCATAGATATTTCAATGGATGTGTAAATTAGCCCATGAAAACAGCAATGGATGGTGTCATGGGGAGGAAAACCAGCAGTGGAGAATGAGGAACCTCAGGCCAATGCTGCAGACCTGGACTTGCCCTGTCAGATTTTAGCCAAGTACAACCAGTCAAAGTCTGAATTTGGTACTCTTTCAATGACAGCTTCAATACTTTTCCTCTCACAATATGGTCAATTTGGCACAGGCCAAACTATGCTGAGTTAGCAATACCTTAAAACAGCTGCACATGTAACACTGACCAGGATGCTGTACCTGATTGAAATTTAATTCTTTCAAGGATGTAAAATAACACAAGAGGATACTCAGTAACTTTTCAAATGCAACCATTTCATGGTTTAGCATTTCTCATGGCATACTGGCATGAGACTCTTTATGACTAAGCACTAAGATTTTGATAACCTTACTACAGAAGAACATAGTAAACTTGTTCTGTTGTAGAAAATTCTAGGAAAAAAAAAGAAAAAGGGAAAACTAGCATTTTGAATCATATTCAAAAGCAAAGAACTTCATATTGCCCTATGCAGAAGCAGCATCTCTAGCATATATGGATGCAGAAAAGGACACTCTGGAGTTAGAACTGCCTCTAGGTTAAACCAACCCAACACATGTACAGCACTGACTTCCTTATACTGTACAGTTGTTCCAGTGAGGATGCTGGCACAGTCAGACTTCTCCCACTCCATCCATATACCAAAGTCTTTTGAAAAGCTTGCCAAAGTTTCAAGTAAAGAAGCTATTAGATCAAGCACCAGCTTAAAGACCAGTCTGTTTTTTGTTAATCTGTTATCTAAGAAATGTAGTAAAAGAACAAGGCAGCAGCGATTTAGACATTGACCACAAGTTCATTTGCTTAAACTTAGGCTAAAATCCAAATGTTTTTCTCATCTGTAATTTGGACAAGCCCGAAGAATAATTTCTTTTAAGAACCCATTTGCAAAGATAAGACTGCCTATTGCTCAAGTATATGCTTCTTCAGCAAAAATCCAGACCAAAACAAAAATCACATAGCTAGGCAGATTGAAGACATGCTTATGCATTCCAAAGGGAGAATGAAACATTTCTTCAGTGAAATACACTGAAGGCATCTCAAGCTAAAAAATTAATCCATAATTTTAAGTCTAAAGTTGCACACTTGCAGGTAAGAACATGTGTCTGAATGTAGAATAGTTGGTCTGGCACAGATAAACAACTTGTTGCCCACAAGGGAACTTTAGCTTTTTTTTTTTGAAAAGAAGTTGACTGTATTTTAGGTGTTGGTGTTTCCCACCCCCTTTAGCCTTAAGCAGAATTGGCACACATAGATTCATCATAGGTGATTACAACACAAAAGCATTCACTGCAATGAGAGTGCACAGAAACAGCAGGCATGTTGGCTTTGGAATCACTGCATACACTGATCACTTTCTGATGCCCTTTCACACAGCAGATCAGCAAAACTTATCAAATAACTACAAGAGCTAAATAATCAGAAACACTTTTGCATCCCTTAAGTGGAAGAGAGGAAAATTCAACAGTCAATAATTTAAGAATCTATATGTTTCAACAATCGTATGCAAGAAAAAAAGACTATGTTAAGTTTACTTGAGGTGGGAAATGACGTTTGATGGTTTTTGCTGACTACTGGGTTCTCACTACTTCAGACCTATTTGTTAAATAAAAATAGAATGGTTTTCATGTCATCCTGTTTTCTAAAATATGAGCAACTACTTGCAGATCAGTTTATTTACATCAATTTTGTAACGTAAGATAAAAAAACTTTCTAAATGACTCGGCAAAATAGTTAATTTCATTCAAAGTCCATTTGTTCATATATTTCATTGCTAGCAATGCAGGACATTTCAAAGGCATATGAGTTTTGTGAGATTTAATTCACCTACAGGATGTGGGGTTCTAATATTGAGTTGTTAGAATTCATACTTTTAGTATGAATAGTAATTATACTCTTTCATTTAATTTAAAACCTTGAAGTATCATGTTTTCCAATAATTCCACTTGTTATGGGAGACAGTGTAACAAGACAATTCTAGATGACAGCTGGTTTGAATGGATCTGTGTATTAAATAAAGTGAAATACAGACTCACAGGGTAAATCCTCTGGAAATCACTTCAGTCTCTTGAATGAGTCGTAGAGCTTTCCTCACGAGATTAGTAAAGGCTCGGCTATTTGCCACTGTTTCTTCCAGCTGGAGACAGTATTTTCGCAGGGACATTTGCAGCTTGGCTGTCCTCCACGTGCCCCACACTCTAAAGACTGCATAGAGGAGCAGCACTGGTCCACACAGCAGCCATGATGATTCCTTCCACCACGAAGGAAACATAAGCAGTGCACTTACAAAGGCAAGGAACAGCGAGACATCCCTGCAAACAGAGACAGTACCACCAACCACACGTTACTGAGAGCAAACAAGTGGGAAAAGTACCAAGTTTTCAGTTACAGTTGAGATTACAACATCTTATTGTAGGGCATTTCTGTAGGTCCTGAAGGGAGCTGTAAACACTGAAAACTACTTGTGATGGGTTTAGATGAATAAATACACGATATTACTTAGCTGGTATACTCTAAGGAAATCTTCAGCTTTTTTACAGCACAAGTAGGAGAGTAATGTACCACCCTGAAAGGTCAGTTTCTCTTACACATATGACTTAAAAAATAGAAAAGAAAATTTAAAAAAAAAAGAAAAAGAAAAAACCTGACTACTCAGCATTATAAGCCAGGGCGTGTAGGAATCTGTACTTCCAGGTTCAAGAGTACAGTAGGGAAGGGCATGTTTCTTTTGGTAGAAAATCCCTCAGTTAGTGCCAGCTGTATTTTTTCTAGAGTCTGACTCATTTAACTTGGACACCAATGCACCACTAGTTTCTAACACAATTTTATAAAGATGGCTTGAATAATCATTTAAAATATTCTGACACCTTTTGAAAATCCTTAAAGTATAAGGTTCCTAGTATTTCAGTTATTTCTCAAAGACATTTAAAAAGCTTATAAAGTTTCCTTTATAAAATTCCTTTCCTCTATAAAAATGCAATAAATAAGTAACTGCTAGAAAAACCACTGTTTCATAGATATTATTGTATGCTTTTGGAAAATAATCACAATCATCAAAGAGATGGATGAGATACCAGCTTCAAGGTGCATTAGAACTATACTTTTCTAGAATGTTTTCAATGAAAAATATTTTTTTCCTTCATCCCTTAAAGCTGTGTATCCTGAATTTAGGTTTGGAAGTATTCACATGGAATATTTTTCCATTTCTAAATTAAGGCACAGGTTTCTACTTCCTGGACAGTTTTGTGGTCAAATTTCAATCAGCTTTACAAGTGTTAACTCTTTAGGGCTACTGGCTACTGATATGTCTCAGTAAAGATCCAAGGTTAAAATATTCCAAATATGTAACTTCCTCTAAAAGGGACAGACACACAGTTTCTAACTTCCTTGGTACATTAAAGTCTTACAAATAAAATAAAGCAAATCACAACAGTGAAAGACCAGAAGGGATTTAACAGCTAACTTTCTTTATTTTCAGCTTTTGTTTTGTTGGTTGGTTAACCATCATGGCCAGACCAAAGATGAAAATAGAGACTCCACAACCCAGGCCATTGGCATTCCAACTCCTAAGTATTCTTAGAGTTCAAAAGATTTCCCCCAAGTCCCAATTTGAATCACTGGCAGATTAATTACATTATTCTTCCTCATATCCTTCCCTTTTCTGAACAGAACAAATGATGACTGATCACAACCTTCTACATATCATAACACTATTCCATCCCAGAGATATGCAGATCCTTTCCTGGAATAGTACTGCATACCCAGTTATTCATCACTTGGTGTTTATTAACTTGACTTTTCCTTCCCAAGTGTAGCATTAAACTTCTGTCTTTATTGAATTTTCTATCATTTTCAAGGCATTTCTCCAAGCTACTGTTGACCTCTGGTCTGTGAAAACACAAACTTGGTGTCATCTGGAAGGTGAACAACATTCATAATTTTTTTAAAGTGTACTTTATCAGCTGAAAGTTGAAGAAACTGAATAATGCTAGGACCAGAAAAATCTGGGTCAAAAGTTCTCTTGTTTGATAGGGAGCATCAATAATGACATGACATAAACAGTTGAGGTGTGACTTTATAATAATTTTATCTACATTTTTAGTGTATATATGAGAAAATAGCACTGGCCCATTTTATGTGATTTTTTTTTCTACTGATTACTGCATTTCCAAGCAAGATACTGTCAGAACAACCACTGATGTTATTATTTTTTAAATACAGGTGATAGCTGTTCAGATACTGCTCCAGTCAGCTCCTTCAGTACTCTTGAGTAAATTCCACAAGACTCTGCTGACTTCAATGTATCTTATTGAAATACTTTGTAGTTTATTCTTCTAATATACTATGTCTGAAAATTAATTGGACATCCCACCTCACCTTCTCCCACCCACAACATATTTTATAAAGACCCCACCAAAATAAACACTTTGCAATTCATGTTTCACAGTCATGTCTCATTATCAAAATCACCTCTATACAGCTTCAGAAATTAATGAATTAATCAACTATGTTAGTTCTTCCTTATAGACTATATTAATTAGAGAGTATTCATTCATGTTCATATAGTCATCTCAGATTAAAATTCACTTTCAATAAAATGCCCAATGCAAAAAAACATGCCTATACAAAAATCTGGGGGCTAGTAGAATAAAGACCCAAGGACATGAAAAAAATATAGTTACTTTAATGTTGCATTTTATATCAAGAATGCACAATATATTTTTTACTTATTTCTCAGTGACTATAATGGTAGATATCCTCAATACAGTACCAAATATTAGGAGTTGCTAGGGAGCGTAGCGTTGGAAGTTGTCTGTTTTCCTGTTGCTTACACTGCCCTGCAGACAGGATGCTGGGGTCAAGGAATTCAATCAGTTCCACATCCTCCTGCAGCAGAACTTCCTGTTGCAGGATGGTACGGAGCGTGTCAAATCGAAATCCAACATCCTTACCACATACAAATGGGCAGGAGAAAAAACAGGCATTAGTAAAGAATATGCAAATTCTTAAAATTAAGTTAGCAGAACAAGGAAAACACCCCCACACTCTACACTTTACTGACAACAATCTGTTCCCAGAGCACAGGAATGTTTCAGATATATGACAAGTAGATACTTTTTTATTAAATTTGTTTAACTTTATAATCTCACACTACTATCTAACAGTTCAGGCTTGCAGGATGCATCACAGTGACTTTGTGATCTGACCTAGATAGTAACAACTGGAAACAGGCCAGAGTATGCCAATATATTTGCATAAGAGAAGTACTGAATCTGTTAGAAGATCATTAAGAAACAGAAAATACTTTTTTTGAAAATGTCATGACATCATTTATATCATTAACAAACAGAACTTAGAGAGAGAAAGGGAGATATTGCTAATTAATCAACAGAAAGTCACTTGTGGACACTTAATAACAGTAGGGTCTGGATGGAAGCACCAAGCCAAGGCAGTGGAGTACCCTCCTGCAGGATTCTGCACCTCTCCCAAGAGAACTCAATCCAAACGTGAAACAGTATGGGGCTCCAGAGACCTCACCCCTGCTACACCTCAGGCAAACTTTAGGGAGTTACTCAGTTGTGAATTCGATGCCATAAGCATTTGCTACTTTCCCCCCAACTATAGCTCTTCAAGACAAATATGCAGCTCATGAAGACAAATACAACTATCAGAGAAGTCCCTAGAAATTTTCATTTGCATACTGCACCAAACCATAATTACTTCAATTTAAGAATGCCATAACAAGACTCAACAAACACTGAACATGTGCATCCATGCATCTAGCTAATTACAGGAGAGAAAAGAGAATATTTCTGAAAAGTCTCTAATAGAAGCTTTTAACACAAGTGTGACATTTCACAGTACAAAATCTGTTTCATTCTGTCACTGACAGAATGAGATTCTTTATGAAACCATAAGATAGCTAGTTTAGAAATTTAATTCCATGCACAGATGTCACCTCAGATAACTTCCATTCTACTTTTAATGGAAAACATTTGTTTCAGGACTGTGTGCAAGAGGAAACTCTGCCCTCCTCCGACGCATCCTGTGTCATTTTAGCACTCTGCTGTAGTATGCAGCAGGACAAACATGTTTTCCATGTTCTTTGGTTATGCCTCCATCTCAAGAAAGTAAGACTAAAAATTGCTGTTAACATAATAACCTCAATTCATAGGGGAAGAGGGAGGAAGAAAAAAGTCAATCAAAGATCACTAATGAGAGATTTTCAAAGGAAATTTTGCCCTCCTGAGATAAAGGAGAACTGAGATACAGCATAACTCTTTGAGAAATGGAAAATTCTAACTTCTCATGTTGCTCAACATTTTCTTTTGAAACTCCATTTGAAGACATCATCCCTACAACATAGTAGAAAAAAATCAATCAAAACTCTAGATTCTGGAAGAGTTTGACTAGAGTGACATTTGCAAGCAATACTAGGAGCATGAAGGAGCAGGTACAAGTTAAAGCAGATCTGAGACAAGCCCAAACTGGAAAGCAGTGCTGCAGAGAAAGAGTAAACAAAGTTTGATTTGCCTTTCCCAAAAGCAGAGGCCCTTCAGAGAGTAGTGTCAAAACAAAGAGGCCAGGATGCGTCCAGGGCCAGTACAGCTGTACTGTGGTGGTGCTGTGCCTGAGCTAACAGGCTGAAACAGAGGGTGAAGCAATACTCAGCTGAAACTCTAGAACCTTCTGTCTTAGGTGGTCTCTACAAAGCACTAGGATACCAAACGTGGACTTTCTCAGTCAGCATCTCCCTACTGCCTTCCACCAAAGGGGTACCTACATTAAACTCAGTTCAGCTTTCAAGAATTTATTTAATTTCTCGCATATTTTATTATCTTCCACATATTGAACATCCTCAACCTGGCTACTGATACAGCTCCTGTCCTTTTCTGCCCAATTTGGCACAGTAACTGAAGACCAGAATTAGTATTATCTAAAGAGTAAATAATACTCTTAGAGCCAAAACCAACAATACAGACCAAAGATGTTGTTCAGAGGATGAGATACGGAAGGGAGGAAGACCTGTGGATTAGGAAAGGAAATGGAAAAATAAAAAAAGTGATCACTTACCAGTCGGTGAAGTATGTCATTGTTTTTCTTATACTGTAGAAAAGGAAACCAGCTTCTAAAAAACTCAACTAGTTTTGACAGGATGCCTTGCTAAAAGGAACAGAAATTACTCCAGTTAAAAGAAACCCAATAACCAAAGCCAAAATTAAATAAATAACAGCAGTCAAAGACTTTACTTCTCCATTTGATTTTCTTGTTAACTCAGACCAAGTACCTGTAAGGAAGTTTCACTTACTGTGTCTGGCCTAACTTCAGAGCACACTAAGAGAACATCTGCTTCCTGTCAGTTTGCTTGTGTGCAAGAGAATAAAATAAAGCCTTCAGTAACCCCACCTATTTGGAGCATAATAGATTGTTATGGTGTTCTGTTAAAAATAACTGCAGCTAAGATTAGATTGATCTCAAGTTGGCAGCTACTGCATTGATATGAAAGACTTTCTCTCTCCTGGGAGATAAAAACCCAAAGCTTAAATGATTGACAGGCTTTAGAAAAGTGGAAGACCAGAACAGGGACAACCTCTCCTCAGCAGCCCACTGCTTGAGCACAAGACTCCAGAAGAGTTGTAAACAGGGACAGGGAGAGTGATGGTAAGGAGAAGAAATGCCCCAGAAATTCCCTGTCCACACCAGTGTGTGCCACCAGGCACTTTATCTCTATGCTGCTTCCTATGCAACCTAAATCCACGCTTTTGTCTGAGCTGTACACGTATCTTCAGATGCCACTAAAAGAGGGACTCCCTCTCAGTCATCACACATTCTACTCATGTATCTTCCTAAAACAAGATGCATAACAGGTTATAACTTAATGGATGCATGGTTTTGCTTTAGTCTACAGCCACTCAATGAACAAAAAAAACCCCAGTTCTTGACAAATAATTCTATCTATTTCCTCAGACTGAACTGACAGGAAGTATTTTTCAAAATATTTACTTATATATATTTAATTTATTCTGAGGCCCTAACTCAATCTTCAGACTGCTGACATGTGACACAATAAAATAAAATGTATACAAAAAAGAATTAATTGTGAAGTGCTTACATTTTGTGGCATACCATTTCAAAATAATAAAACAAAGCCCCATACAGATTGTAATAGCCCGGTGCATAAAAGGTGACAATTTCTGTTTCTCCCTCTTGTTTGGGTTTTTTTTTCATTTTTTATTCCCCTCTTGTTTTTTTCTTGGTTTTTCCCCAACTACAAGGTGGGAAATAGAAGAACAAACCCAAGCAACAGGAGCTCAGAGTTTTGTAGTTAACCTGTGACCAGCCTGACAGCCTTCTGAAAGGCAGTGCAACCAGTCTGGTGCATCAGAAACTGTCACCCTAAAGCCCTTATGCTTCCACAGTTTTTG
Source organism: Parus major (assembly GCF_001522545.3). NCBI lineage: Eukaryota > Metazoa > Chordata > Aves > Passeriformes > Paridae > Parus > Parus major. The sequence continues at coordinate 43,081,010 of NC_031773.1, read as the reverse complement.
AAATAACTTATTTTAGGGCCCATTTAAGTAATCTAACTCAAGCTTTTCTTTACAAATGTCTCATCTTTCTGTATACAGTTAGATTTTGAGATCTATGCCACAAGGAAATGTTTTTAGGTCAGTGAAGAGGTAAACCAGTAACAGGGATCTCATAATGATAGCTCTTCCCAAAACACTGACATCACTGTGGCTTGTTAGGAGGAGCTATCCCAGCAATTCACACTTAAGACTATGGAATAAGTCCAAGTGATTTTATTTTGATGTTGCTCAAGGCCAATGACATAAGTCAGAAGAATATCACTAACTGCAGCACTAGATTATCCTTCAGGTTTCTTGCAGAGCAGTGCAAAAGGAAATAAAATTTTCTAATTACAATTTATAGAAAATTGAAATTAAATGAACAAAGGTCTTGCTCTGCATTTGAATTTCAGACAGCATTTCACTGAAAAGTACTTTTCTCTGTACATTGAAAGCAGGGTACAGAAACAGTCATACATTTAAGAATATGCCTTTTGAATCCTATAATTTTCAACTGCTTAGCCTTTGTTAGTCTTTGAACTTTTATGATGAACATTTAAAGCTACACCAAGGATTGTATTAAACTGCTACCAGCTTACTAAAGTAGACTGTGGAGTTACTGAAAAAACCCTAGTGTGCTACATAAGCAATCTTTTAGTTTATTCTCCAAGGTTTAGTTTAAAAATAAAGATCTGAGCTTGCATAAACACTCAACAGGCAAGTCAGTGCTTGAAAATATGAAATGAGACAACCCACTGTCTTGGGCTGTGACCCAATAGAGTACAGCAACACACTGAATTATTCACATCATTGGAATAGTGTCTCACAGTTTGCATTCCCATTGGGAGAGTTACTGACAAGTAAAACTACTTTCACCAACACACAAGTCAGGTCATGGTGCCAATGCTTCTGGAGTATTCTTACAGCTTTGCAACAACTCTCAGTCAAATTCTCTGTAAACTAAATAACAAAGATGCATAGCTCCTAATTTAAAAAAATATTATCATAATTCATGCACATTTTAGGTAAATTAATCTGAATCTAAAAAAGAATTGTAAGAATTATTTCTCTTTTGTAGAGAAATTCTTCAGGAGAAGATAATGCTACACACTGAATACCTTGCACTAAGTGGGTGGGAGCCCTAGACAAAGGACTGGTCCCTCTGCCATCCCACATCAGGTCACCTGCACAGCCACTGAGGGCTAGCCCAAACACAATCCTCAGAAGCTGCCTCCAGCACCACTTCTGCTGTAATAACAAAATATCATCATATCTAAGGTGGGACAAGGTGTGACAATATAATCAATTCAAACATTTAGATATGCACAGCAGTTTAGGAAAATGGCTGAGAAAGATGTAAATGGGAAGTGATAAATTCTGTAAAGATCAAGTAGAATTATCCAAATGGGATTTAATCCCAGAAAACAAGTCCAGCAGCTCTTACTAGCAGTGCTTTTGAGTATCAAGTGATCATGAGACCAGAACTTTAGCTGTAACTTTCTCCACAGATTGGCACAGCCAGGAACACCGGACCTACAATTCTACAATTACTATGCTAAATCACAACTCCATAGTCCCTCAGATGGGAGTTTGGCATTTCATCAGCCCCCAGAACACAACCTTAAAAAACCTTTACAGCTTTTAACTCTGTTCATTAAGACCATATTCCAATCAAAAAAAAAAAAAAAAAAAAAAAAAAACGCGCCAAAAAGCCACCACCAAAACCACATGTCCTTAGAAGTATTTAAAATGTCCTTCAAATTCAGCTGGTGCCTCTGCCTTTTCCTTATGCCTGATCCACACACTCTGCTTGGCAGGACAGCTAGACACAATGGAAATATTTGTATCAGTCACTAGGAACCTCTTTTTCTTCCCAGATTTGTTTTTTCAGTCCCTGAAGATCCCAAAGTAGACCTTTACCATGCCAAATTCTTGCTGCAAATTCACCTGCTTTCAGCTGCACAGGGTTCCCACTTGACAGAACACAAGAGAAGGAAACAACCTCAACTCAAAAACAAAGCAATACTCCGGCTTTTACCTTTTAATTTTAATGAAGTGTTTAAGGCATTTGGAAACTTGCTTTTCAGAACAGAAGGAAAGTGATTTACACATACTGGGAATCACTCAGTGTGGTATAGCATCTGCTCCCTGTAATCATAGTTACACCAAGCCTCAAGGAAGATCATTTCATATGAGGACTGTGGGTAGGTACATATTCAGAAGTCAGAAACCATTTATTTTCCAGATATTTTATCATTTCAGTAGACTAGGCCAGTGAAGGCCAAGAGAAGGGAAATTGTAACAGTCCCATTTAAACTGAGGAAATGACTGGACAGGAATGCAAATTATCTGTCTGTATGTCATAAAAAAGTTGCAACAAAGCCTCAGATCCTCCTCAATCCAGTCCATTTTCCTAAATGTGTGGCCAGCTGCCTCTCCCTCATTTTCTTTCCTATTGAGACACCCTACCAAAATGGGACACAGAAATCAAATGACAAAAACAGACTTTCTGACACCAGATTACAGAAGGGAAGTGTTAACTCTTCCCAACTGGTACTGGAATTGCAGCAGAAAGAACCTATGAAAATTTATCACTAATAATTACACACAGGTTTCTTCCTCATTTCCACTATGTACCCTTGTCTAGACAGAGATGAGACAGTGTGAACGTCACCTAGTGTTTGTAAGAAAAGGACAGCCCGTTTTCACACACCCACTCCCTTCAAGCTGCAAGGCAAAGCATGAAAAATTACTTCTACATCTGACACAATACTGGAGGAATTGCTGCCAACACAATAAAATTAAGTGTAAAATGCTTGAGGGGAAGGGAGGGGAAAAAAACAGAATACCTGAGGTTTTTAAAAGCAGTATATCTTAATACTTTTGAGGTTCTTAACCCTCCAGCACTTTCGTATAAAATTCAGTGGAAATTATATACACAAACACAGTAACACACTGATTTTCTCACTGCCACAAAAGTAACTATGCAAAATAATGTAGCTGACAGTACATGCATTACTTCATAGCAACTAACAAAGTATCAACCAATGAAATGCCATCCTATTTTTTAATTAACAGTGAACAAATGTTAACATTTAATAAATAAATAAACAAACAAACAATCCAAGTCTTCCTACTCTAAATCAGAATAGGTATCTTCAGTGTAAATATACCACAAAACACCTATTATCTATAAAGATAGGTGGTTTCTTAAGAGTTATGGTGAGTGCTAGCTGACTATTCTGAAAACCAAAAGTGGTAGACCTAATATTTCCATTAATACTTTTAAAGGTAGCTCAAAATAAAGAAAATTGTGATTTAAATTCAGCCTTGCTTTGTGACCAGTAATAGAAGCAACCATTATTAGAAATGCAAGAGCCATCCACATCAACTATCTCATTCAGATTGGCTACTGCATGTCTACTTCCCAGAAATCCTCTTTCTTAATATGTTTTGTCACAGACAAAGCTATACTTAGCAACTAAATGCCTGGGAAGGGCTGGAAACTATAAATATTCTGTTCTAGAAAATTACAGGTTCTATTCCCAGAATGTCATGCTAAGTTAACATAATAAGATCCACTACAGAAGATAATTTTCAACACTCAAAAAAATTATTTATCAAAGCTTCTTGCTTCCCTGGCTTACGTATGTGCAAAGAATCACTCCAGACTATACTGAATAACTACAACTTCAAGATACATTAACAGGCTGAGGTTCATTGTCTGGGTGTTTTTGCCTTTATTTTTTTTTAAATACAGGAAGAGATTCCTCTCTGTTCTGATTTCTCCAATTTGTGAAGCAATGCAGTTCTCTGTGAGCAGATAAATACTCAGCAACAGGACAGTGCTCACCTTCTGGGCAGCACGCACAGTCTGCTCCCTTTGGCTTTCTGCTGCTGCACATTGCTCTGCCTTCTGTGACACTGAGGAACATACTTCAAAATCTGTGTGTCCCAAATCCTGCAGATATTGGTACAGTGGGGAATTCTGAAAAGGGAGTTATAAAAAGAAAAAGGAGAAAAAAACCTGTTAAAAATCATTCTGTGTTTCCCACAAAACACCACTGTGAATTCAGAAACCACACAATCAGCAATGAATGGGTTGAGAAATGGAAAAAAAAAATCAGAAAAAGGCTTCTGCTCTCTCAAAGGATGGTACTAGTATTCTGGCTCAAAAATAAAGCCCCAAAACTCCCACAGCACACAAACAAAAAAAAAACTCAACTTTTTAAAATTGCTGGCAAAATGAATGGTTTGCAAACAGTCCTTAATAAAGCAGAAAAAGTACAGAATTCTGATCACCAGAGAATAGTGATATTTAGAATGATTAGATATTTTCTATATAGATCTGAGAAATTTCTTCTTGTCATCTGCACCAGCTATTTAGATTTACTTAACTCTTATTTTTCAGTTTATAACTACGTATTTGGCAGTACCTAGGACACATTTGATGAAAACAATAACTAGCATAACTCCAGTTCTACTCAAGACACATAAAGAGACTTCATTTTTAAGAGAAACTCTCAGCATCTGTATCTGTATCTGTATCTGTCTGATACAGCCTAGTTAGACAGGGATTAATTTTACCCCTGAAAAAAATTATTAATGAGAGTATGCAAAACTAGCCAACTTCATAGAAAGAATACCAACATCTTAATTTAACATACTCTCAACCAAAATATTTTATATAAAAAGTAAACACTTTACAGTAAATGATGCATATTTGTGGAGGTCTGCAGAAATGACCACCAACAGAACACCTACCACTAATTGTTACACCGACTATCATTAATTTGCTGGTGCAAGTTGTGAAGGGGCTCACCTACCTCTGACTATGGACCCACAGTGGAATCTCAAATGACTGCTTGCCATGGAATAAAACTTGGAAGCCATCACTCATACCAAATGAACAAATTAACTTGTTACCTTTAGGAATTTTGTTAACCCTAGCACCATTATTTTAATCCCTCTTATCTATTTAAAGCATGCAAAATCATACTTGTGCTTACTCCGTTTAAGTTACTCACAACAGATTCAGCATCCAGTCATTACCTGAAACTTAAATATTTGTAGCAACTCACAGGTACAGACAACCACACTCACCCCCAAAGGCAATGATTGTGCAAAACACTAGGATAGGTTAATGACTCATTTCCTTGTGAGAATATTTCCAGTGTGACAACACAATCCTATGTTTTTTCTAAGTACCCTTCTTCCATGGTTGAGTACTTTTTCAAAATGCAACCAACTCTAATTAAACTGTGCTGTTCTGGACAGGCTGTTTCTCTCTATGTAGAACATGCTATTTTACTGGAATTCCTTAATTCCAAAAAATGGAAGAGTAAATGGACTAGAATACTTGTTCTATTTAAGACACTGTTAAATTTACCTAATAACTTCAGGACAAACTGAGAATATGCATGGATATGCATAACCTTGTCTTCTTAAAACAGCTTTCATACAGAACCAGACTGCACACTGCCAACACACCTGGAACAACCTGAACACCTCCACACAAGAACTTTTAGAGTAGCATGGAATCTTCCCCATTTATATGAAGACACAGACAAAGTAGTGGGTGAATAGAGAATGTTTTCTTCAAAAATCATAGTTATAAGGCTTGCTCCAGGCAGAACTTCAAGGAAATCGTACCTAGGCTCTTGGCAAACCTGACCATCATCTTGACCATACTTGCCACGAGCAAGGCCAGCCACCATATGACACATGACTATTCTTGCTCTTTATTGGCACTCGCCAACATACAGACAATATGGCATGGCAAAATAACCCAAAAATACAAAGGGGTTTTTCTACTATTATCTCAGGGTGCACCTTTATTTGGTGTCAATGATGAGATAATTTTTTTCAAGTTGATCAAAAAAACTGGTGTCTTCCTGTTTAATTAGTTCCATTTCCTCACAAAAATGGATGAAGGAAGACAGAATGAGAGGTGGACACAGACAGGCTATCCACTGAAAACTGAATTATTTAAAATCCTGAAAGCTATCACTAGTAAGTGAAATATGGCATTGATGTAATAATGCCCAATTCTTCCCTTTTACTGGTAATCTAATTACATCACAACCTTCCATCTAATTCTAATTAGTAGATTTTCTACTCTACAGAAACAGTGAAAAATACACCATCTCTCCAAATGTTAACAAAATTTCAGCCCCTAACTAGGAAGAATGATTTTATTTCTTCTTGAAATTAAGGTAGAATATCAGCACCTTACTAGTTTTCCATAAATCCCTTCTGACTAAATCTTAGAAGGCTTTTATGTGGTCTCTTAATAGGTAAATATACACTTTTTTATCCCTGTTCAGAACTGGAAATCTGTTTTCTGACTATTAGCTTATGAAATCAAAAATAATTAAAATTTAACGTGAATGTTATTCCTTTAAGTAGATAATGGGTCCTCTCTTTCAGCTTCTCAGAAAGTACTCAGGCTACAAAATCTTCCCCTAAAAGATTTCTTTGGCTCCACACACTTTGTCTATCCCATTCTTTCTGAAATATTATTAGCAGAACTTACTTGCATATTGGAAAAATCCTATAAAAATAAAAACCTTTTTATAAACTTCAATGACCAAGAACAATGCTGCGACTAAAATTCCTTATGTAAGTAAAACCACCATTGTTCCCCTTTCTGAATCCATTAGAAGCATGCAAGATGTGGGTAAAGAAAGCAATGAATAAGAATTGGGTTGAAGCCCTTCTGAAATTAGATTATTAGGAATCTTAACAAATGAATCACTAAAACATTCCATTAAGAGTGAGGTCCCTTGTGTAGCACAGGGAGCTTCACATTTTGCTTAGAAAAATCTGAAGATTACAGTCCTATTAGAAATAGCACAGATGGCATATACACATTAGTCTATGCTAACATAAACCCACACTATTTATTTATTTATTGTACTTCATTTCCTGCTGCCTAACAAGCCTGTCACTTTCAAAGCTGTGTGGTGTGTATAACTCACAGTTGCCTATAATCAGAAGAGGAAAAATGGAAGATGTCTCCACCAATCTATAGGTAATATGTCCCATGACATGTAAGTAATGTCTAGAAAATTCATTCAAGCAATTTTTAAAAGTCGAAGGGTAGATTTCATGTATGGACATTCATACAAAATTTCCAATATTATCAAGGAATCAGAAAATTATTAATTAAGCAACTCCACAATTGCAATGTGATACCATTAAAATATCCTATTTTGTATACTGTGTTTCAGTACAAGACACAGAAGTACTACACTTAATGCTTACAAAGCATGTTTCATCCTCACAAAGCTCTAAAAGCAGTAATGAAATCTCATAATGTGTCTTATGTATCACAAATTATAGCTCCAAGTTTTTAGCTTAGATCCTTACCCAAACCTCTCACTCCTAAAAGCCTTCTTTACCATAAAAAAGATCGCAGACATGCACATATTCTTGAACATGCACTTCTAACTGTGAGAAAAGTTCCTTGGTTTCAACTCATGCTGTTGTTCATCAGCACTGTCAGGCTCAGCTGCTTTCACCTGCAAATATCATGATAACATTAAAAAAATATACCTCTTGGTAAGGGAAAATAGGAGGCCTCTGACTTGTTTCCTCCCATTTTTTTTCCCCCAGAATTTATATATTCCTTTTTACAAGAGTCCAACATTAAAAATGAAAAAAAAAAGCACAACAGCTTTTACATTTCTTCATATGATATAAATGCTACACTTGTATTTGAAGTTTAGGACACAGAAAGTTTATCCTTGCAAGCAATAATAAGTGGCAATTAAAAAAAAAAAAAAAAAGAAAATTAGGCTTGTGAGAAGCTTTTATATTAGAACATGAGATGAAGGGACAGCAAGTTTGTTTCAGTGGATAGCATGAAGATGACAAAATCTCGCCTTCCTATTAATACAATATATTATTCTAGAGGAATCTATTCCAAGTACTTTTGAATTTCTACTTTCAACCACTCTCAAGTGAGTTAATAACTAGAATCATTAGTATTACTCCCATCTGACAGTCAGGTTTGTTTGTTTATTTCTAGTTGTCTCTGGCAGAATGACATGGTAATGAATAAGGTACAAAGTAGAGAGGAGATGCTTAAGCTTATTATTGTATTACTATCATACTTTCAGCTACTGATAGGAAATACTATCTAAAGTAAATGACACCAAAACAAGGTTTTTCAGCAATATGCTGCATTTATTTCTATAGCTTCTCCAAGTTGCTGCTGCTTCTTACACATCACTTTCTGAAACACAGGAGACAGGGATTACATTTATGGCCAAGGCATTTTTAAAAATTATGTAAATTGTCCAAAATGAGCGCTGGAAATTAAAGTTCCAGAACAGACAGAAGACTAAAAGCAATTCTTCTCTGGTGTACTTTATATGTATTATATATGGAAAAAACTTGTTAACAAGTGAAGCAAGATAAGTCAGAAACAGCTGATGTACTGAGCAGGCACATGGTTTTTGAAATTTTGAAGAATCGGAGTTTTCTATGGACTCAGCAGAGACCAACAAAAAACCCACTTATCTTTATCACATTTCTAATTTGCTAAAGTAATATTGCAAAGTCCTTCAACTGTAACCATTTACAGTACAGTATAGGTTTAGCTAAGCTCCCATTAAGAGAATCAAGAAAGAAAATCCTTTCCTCCTCATTCATAACTCCATGAGCAATTTTAGATCCATACTAAAAACTATTTCACTCACATACATATGTTTAATTACAATTCTCCTTTTTTCATTGCTGAAAGTGGTTGAGACTCATTCTAAACCCAAGATATTTTTTGCAGGATTAAAGAACACTCCACTAAATTACTAATTTACTAATGTGGGTATTTAACAGTTTCCCAATGCTTATTTTAATAGAGCACTGACTTGGGTTAGGAAGAAACATCATCTAAACTGAAGACTAAGCATTGTGTATGCAATTATAAAACAGCAAAAATTAAAAAAAAAAAAAAAGAAAATCAAGGCAAACACTAAAAGATAATCAAATATAACATTGCCTACTACTGTGATGGAAAGTCTGTATTTGTAGAGGATTCCCTAGCCTCAGAAAAGAGTTTGGTTTTGATAGATAAATACTCAAATACTTACATCTATTACAGCCTTGCAAGCACAGATATCACACTTGAATATTTGAGGCATATTGTGCATCCTGAGAAGAACCTTTGCAAGCACAAATCAGACTAAGACACTGCTAGCTTTCATAGCCGTGTTACAATAGCAGCTGAAAATCAAAACCACACCCAATTATTTTTGCTGATGCATCATGAAGTAAATGACTCAGGATTTCTCCAATAAAGACAGGGGCTTCCCTCACCCATGTCCTTTACTATGATACCATTTGCCACTTAGTAGCAAGTCAAACATATTAACCTTAGAAGCAGTATTTAATGACATAGGACAAAATAAGAGGGTTAAAGATCTCCTCTTAAAATATGGATGTTGTTCAAAGCTGAGGTTTCCAATATGTCAAAAACAATGTGGGAGTTTAAGCCTCCTCCAAAATAACTACAAATTATGAATTATCAGTTTTAAACCCCAAAAGATGAAATATTTGTACCAGAATGACAGCAATGGCTAAAGTATGCTGAACAGGTGGCTAAACTCAGAACAAAATTACCAGTATTGAAATCTTCTCCTCTCTCAAAACAGATCTGAAAAAGTTGAGCTAACACTCACAGACAGTGCGATCTTTGTCTCCTGGAAGAGTGCATTCCATTTTTCTCTTTGGTACTGCTCCCATGCACCTGACAGAATCTCGCCCACCTCCCCGTTTCTTTCTGCTTGTCCCTCCAGGATGATCCGAGATGAGGATGAGAAGAAGCCGTCAGCGTAACTGCACCTGTGTCCCTGCACAGTGGCATTTTCCTCACAGCATCAGCAGATGCAGTTTGAAACTTCCCAGGATCATTTCTCCTGACTAATGTGGCTTTTGAACTGGGAGGAGGGAGACGAGGATGACAGATTGCTAAAGGCTTTTAAAAAGATGCTGCTTGAAAGAATTATTGCACATTGATCTCATATTCAGCCATTAATAAGACTTTCCAAGCAACAGTATTTAAAAGCCTTGGTCATATTCTCCTGGCTGGTAACCACCTCCCCCTGAGTGTCGACTGACAAAGAGCCAGGCACTGCTGACAGGGCTAATATTAGACAATGACTTCAAGGCAGCCAAAGAGTCTATTAGATTTCCTATTCTGCTTTGACTGCCACAGCAGCACAGACCTTGGCTTCTCCAGCACTACTCTATCACCTGATTTACAAGTAGGCTCTGAGAACTACTTTAAAGCCATTAATCTATGACTGTTCTCAGGTATTTTTTGATGCACAATAGCATGGGGCAGTGGCATGGTGCTGGGTCAGGGGAGGTTTGGGCTGGATATCAGGAAAGCATTTTTCACCTTGGGGATGGCTGAGTATTGGAACAGGCTCCTCAGGGAAGGTGGCCATAGCTTCAGGCTTGTTTGAGTTCAGGAAGCATCTGGAAAATGCTCTCAGGATCGTGATGCGATTATTGGGGTATCCTGCACGAGCCCTGGAGCTGATCTCGATGACCCAGCTGGATCCCTTCCAACTCAGTATATTCTGTGATTCTATGATATTTACCTATTTTGCATGGACTCATGTGTCTTCAAGTGTTTGGGAAGTTCAACAGCCTCTGTTTATTTCTGTATCACTGCCCCTCTGACATGCGAATGCTCTTTCTTTTGCATTGTACAGCAGGTGGTTGCACATTATTGCCATCATAGAAAAGCATTAGAAAAAATATTACATACTAGACAAAGCACCAAAATTCACTGAGAGCTCTGCACTGTTTACCCATTCAAAACTGGACCTGCAAATGCAGGTGAAAAGCTGAGCAGGTCCTTTCTGAGAGAGATGAAAAATACTGGAAAAACTGCAAGTAAAAGCGGTAAACGTTACTTTCCCTGAAGGACAAGGTAACAAGCCAGCCGAGGTTGTACCTGGATTTTGGGTGGGAAGTCACTCACCATGCCGGTTATCAGACTAGGCTGATGATGCAGCAAGGCTGGTTTGCTTTATACCAGTCACTAACTCACTGATTTACTTACTCCTTCATTTACGTTCAAAACTCAATTAATTAAATTAATGCATCTGACTGGTAAACTAGTGAAAGATTTCTGATACACTTTTGAAACCTCTTTAAAACATTAGCTCCAAAGAATCAACTTAATCTATTACAGATCATGTCAATTTTTACTCCTAATGACAACACACTGTGCAAACATTTTTACTGAAGAGAAAGGCATTCAAGGAACAAAAGGCAGTCACATTATAAAGATTAAAAGAAAATTATACAGAGCAATTCTTTCTATTACAGTGTCTCAAGGAAGTTGATTCATGACTTGAAGTTGTAAGAGGAGTACTGCAGTATTAACCCTCTGTAAATGACTCCAGAGCAAGTAATACAGAGGAGGATTAAAAAAAGACCTCAAAATGTATTCTGGATCATCATGTACTTTCATCTTTAAATTTTCTATTAAAAATAGTAATGGCAATATAGATTTACACACTATATGGTCCATATAATAGTTTTATCTAGCTCTTCTGATATCCAGAGATGAGTTGACTTGGCCTCTGCAACAACCAGACTTTTATTCACATAGTTTTAAGCTTGAGGTTTATTTTATTTTCTCTCTGGTATCACCTGCTCCCAGTCATGTGATGAAGAGGAGCAAAGTCTGTCCTCCCCTTCAACTTAGCAAACCGCTGAGAAGCAAAATATCTGAAACAGTCCATCCATCACCAGTCCAAGTGTCTGTACAGTACACTGCAATCCTCAGCAGAGCCATGTCCCCAGGCTGCATTCACATGGTCAATTTAATCTGCTGTTACCAGTGGGTGCAGCTGAAAGCTGCAGTACCACTTCAGAACACCGATGCAGTATTTATGCAGCCAAGCGGTGAGATGGAACAAGGAAACAATCTGATAGAAAAAAACTAAGATGGATTTTTTTTTCCCACATTCTTAGCCAAGTTAGTTTGTCTAATCAGTCTCCTGAGCCGTTGTGCCACATCACCCACAAATCCAGATGCCAACCTAAGGAAGAGGATGGGAATAAACTGCAAAAGAGGAGTGGAGCCCAAACACCTTTTCTGCCAACAGCCCACACTTCAGGCAGACAAAGCACAATCCCAAAATCAGCTCATTAGAATGACAAGTGAACTGTGGCTTTGACAGAGCTGTGTATTTATAACTGGCTTTATTTCATGCATATGTAAAAAATAAGAGTCTACAGCTTTAGTTCACCCAATACTCAGTGAGAAAAATCCTGCTGAGTATTACTGACAGTACTGTTAAAGGTGTGTGAATGCTGGTTTTCTGCTTCTTTTTCCTAATGAGTGTTTGAGACATTAGTTTTCAGAATACAACATTACAAGTCTGATGCTTGACAAAAACTGCATTATTCTGCAAGTCCTAAAGGTTTCAGTTTTTTTAATTAAAGTGACTTAAAATTCTCATCACAATAAGTTTATGAGGTTAGATTCCCTGGTTTGATTTTAATTTTTTTAACAAAATTATTTTAGAACAGTTTATTTAGGAAAAAAACCCAACATTTGTGAAAACACGTGACTGAGTGTTTTGATAAAAGCTCAGCCTTTTAAACATATGGTTTATAAGGGTTCAGATATGGATTTGAATATTTAGTGATACCCCAATATTCTAAGAACTACTATATTTTAGACATGTTTTACTATTGTAGGCATGAGAACACATCATTTAAAGGCTGTTCTGTATACAGTGTATCATGCTGGGAAATGGTGCTTCTTCCTAGAATCTCTTTCAAATCTTACAGAAATCTGTGGATCAGAACATTATATGCAGGCATCCTCCATACTCCTCAGCACCAAGCAGCATCTTGGTTTGATGCCTAAATAAGCAGTGAGAGTTGTCTTTCTGACCCTGACGTTGGAAGGCATCAAGATGTTGCCCAGTACTTCCTTTCTGTGCCACACCCCTCCTACACAGACTCCACCATTCCTACCTCTCCTCATCACAGGCCTGACCCACTGCCACAGCTGCCAGCTCTGCTGGGCCCTGGTGCTTCCTTTCCCTCTCAGGATGGCACGCTCCTCAGAAACCACTTCCCCACTATTTTCAGGACTCAATTCTCACACCATCTCCTTCCACTACAGCAAGAAGACATAGAGCACAGAACGTGTCTCTTCAAACTCTGGGAAGGGTAACTCCATTTCTGTGCATATTTTGCTCCAGTGATGGGAAGACTGCTTGAACAGGGGCTGGTTGTGACATGAGAGTAATCTGTTACATTTTCAAAATCTTTGTTCTGAATTTGTGGGTTCAGCAGAGCTGTGTTCAGTATTTTACACAAGTACAAACTTCTGAATTTGGACATGAGGTTTTGATGCTCTTTGTGTGCTTGCCTTCTTTTTAAATACAGATTAGCATAGATTCTGCAATTTGATGCAGACAGGTGAACAAAGAAAGCCTCATTTTGTTAATGTGGTATTATTATCCCACTTGCACAAAAGAGAATCTGAAGTCAAGAAAGAACACATACATAAATTATATGGTATTGTTCAGTCTGGGATTTCTGCTGGGCCAAACAATACCAAATTTAAAAGTCTGGAGTTACAGTAATGATCAGATCCTCTAGATCTAGAATAAAACATTAGATTCATTAGAACAGTGATGCAACCATCATGACACACAGCCAGCTACTCATTAACATGTATTTCTACCAGTACTGAAATAGCTAATGAAGAGCAATATTAACTAAATAATATGGACAGAACTAGTCATAGGAATTGCACAAAACTCATAAATTAATTAAAACAACGTCTCAAGTGAGAAAATATTTCTTTCCTAATTAAAAACTTTAAAAATGGAGATTTTATGCCAATGAAATTAATTCAGTATTACACAATTCTCTATATACATAATTCTACATGTAAAGCCTTGTATTTCAAACACTGCATATGCAAAAGCCCTTAAAAACCTAAGGTGGTAGCAGTTTAATGTTGTGTGTCAAAATCATGTATTTGTGCAGTCTGAGTAACTTTCTTCTAAATACACAGAATTAAAATGGAAAATAACAAAAGTCACCTACAACCCCTCTACCAGAACTGCTCTGACACAGTAAGAATCACTTTCTGAGATTTCAACAGTGGCCTGGATGAAACTGAAGGAAGCAGCATCTCACATGTGGGGAGAGGCTGAAAGAGGTGGGACTGGTGAGCCTGGAGAAACTTCAGAGTGGGTCTCATATTGAAAGAGTGCAAAGAGGGGAGAAATGGTTACTTTTTAGTGGTGCCCAGTAACAGGACCAAAGGCAATGGGCACAAACTGAAACACATGAGGTTCCCTTTGAACATTAAGAAATTTTTTTGGTGTGAGAGTGACTGAATATTGGTACTGGTTGCTAAGAGAGATTGTGAGATCTCTCTCCCTCCTTGAAGACACTCAAAAGCCATCTGGACATGGCCCTGGGTCATTCTACATGACCCTACTTGAGCAGGATGATAGACCAGATGACCTCTAGAGGTCCCTTTCAATCTCACTCTGTGGGTCTGTGAGCGCAGCTTAAGTATCTATCCAAAGGTAAAAAAAAAACCCCAAAGAACAAGCTTGCACAAACTCATTAAAATATAGGACAAATTACACAGCTGAAAGCAGAAACTGAAAGCTGAAAATGCACTAGCTGGATCACCTTCATCCAAGTGTTCTGAAAGAATGGGAACAGGAGATGAAAGATGCAGCAGAAAGGATTTTTAATAAATCTATCAACTCAAAACCAGAAAAAATCCAAGCATAGTGCCTATATTTAAAAGGAGAAAAAGCAATCAAGAGTATGTCAGGTCTATGAAATTGATCAAAAGCCAGAATGCTACTGAGAATAATTATTCTTTCTTGCACAATTCAAAGACAAAGAAGAAAACAAATGAGCATCAAAGAGGATACCACATAGGTTCCACCAGAATTAGATTGTGCCAAATGTATTTGACATATTTCTTTGATAAGACCACTAATTTTTATAGATAAAGGAAATGCAGGAAGTTTATATGGACTTTTTACACTATGCTGTATGGGTATGGACTTTTGATACTGTGCCATATCAGTTAAGATAGAAAAGATGGGAAAGGAACCAAGTATGTTGATGGCAGAGATAACAGTGGTCTACACTGAATGGAAAGCTATTGGATCAGAAGGTTACTAATGGAGTTCATAAAAATGAGTCTTAGGTCTAAGCTTTTGCATTTTTAAAAGCTTTGCTATTTGCCATAATTAAACATATATCAAAAACCTTGCTAATGACATTTCCTGATAACACCAAGTAGCATCATATATGCAGAAAAGGATTGAAACATAATAGAGAAAGAACCGGAGGATCATAAGTGGGTATTGATAATGACATGCAATTAAACAACAGACAACAGCAAGACCTTACACAGAGGGACTAATAAAAAGAAACTCTCCAATAATATGGAAGCTGCTGATAAAATCAAGGACACATACGAGCAGTTACCCTATCATATTATATGAGTCAAACAGTAGGAAGACTTGAAAACATTGTTTGTAGGCCTAGTATGCAAGAAACAAAATATTCCCAGAAGCAAAAAATAAAAGTAGTTGTATAAGACCCTAGCAAGAATACCAAATACCGTGCTACAAGATGTGGTAAAGAAACATGAACTGAAAAGATGTGAAAATCCCCCAAAAAACCCTAAAAATGACGAACAGAAAAATCTGTTTCATGAAAGGAAGCTAAAATATACTGGCCTATTCAGCCTAACATAATGCTTACCCAGAACAAGTTTGCTTTCTATGAACATGTTAGGAGAGATAAATTCACCCCCTGTACTTGGCACTGGTGAGACCACACCTTGAGTACTGTGTCCAGTTCTGGGCCCCTTGTGACAAGAAAGACTTTGAAGGGCTGGAGCATGTCCAGAGAAGGGCAGTGAAACTGGGGAAGTGTGGAACACAAGTCCTGTAAGGAATAGCTGAGTGAGCTGGTGTTGTTTATCCTGGGAAAAAGGAGAAGGAGGATGTCAGAGGTGACATCATCACTACAATGACCTGAAAGGAGGCTGTAGAAAGGAGGCTGTAGCCAGGTGGGGGTCAGCCTCTACTCCCAGGCAACCAGCGACAGGACAAGAGGCACAGCATCAAGCTGCACCAGGGGAGGTTCAGGTTGGACATCAGGAGAAATTCCTTAACAGAGAGTATGTAAGCACTGCTGCCCAGGTAAATGGTGGAGTCACTATGCCTGGAGGTGTTCAAGAAACAACTGGAGCATTGTCCTAGGTGGTGATCAGTCAAAAGCCAGACTTGACCTCAGAAGTCTTTTCCAACCTAAATGTTTCTGTGATTCTGTAAATTCTAGAGACAGATAAGAACTATGTAACAGAAAATATTAGCTGATGTGTAAGTAGGTATGAAACGGCCATGAATAAATTTCCAGTCAGAAATTAGATGGCAGTTATAAATCATCAAAGTTCTGACACAGTCCCTCCACTGGCATAAAAACATAGAAATATAGCTAGTTTGAACAAGAAGCTTCTTTAATTTATACATTAGAAAATAAAAATAAAACAAGAAGGAGATGACATTGTCCACACAACAATAAAAAAACCTAACACAATTCCAGTCTCATACAAATACATAAAATGCCAAAAACTTCCAGAGGATTTCAAGGTGCACTGTAACTGCAGCATGACGGTCTTCCAGCTTTTGTATAAAAACTCATCTTAAGCAACTTAACATCAATTTGTTATCTCATCAGACAGACACTAATAAAGAACATTTTATTGTTCCTCCAGTGTTTAGTACAATCTGCTCTACTGCCATAATTTTTAATTTGTCATACTGCTGGGTAGTCAAGCCCAAGCCCAACATATCAGGGGCACCTCTGTGTTTCTTGAATTCTGTCCTTCCCCACTGTGTAGTATTTTAATTAGAAGAGCTACTGCTTGTAAGAAACACAAGAACTGAAGTGCTTGGACTATTCAGTCAGTGAATAAAAATTGCTGGCTGCTGCAGGAATTAATTTATAAATTGGATAGAATATGGCAGCATTTCATGGACAGAGTAATTGCCCATCATTCACTATTGTTCAATCATGATGATCTGCAGTGGCATTTGAACTTCATGGAAAATACTGCTTTCCCAGAGCAGAAATGCAGTGTTTGTGCTTCCTTGCTTTCAAAGATAAATGAATGTAAAAGATATTTGGATAGTGAGAAAAATGACTGGTCCTTGGAAGCTCAGAAATATTTATCAGCAGGCCATCATCTGTTTGATGCTGCAAAATTTTTAATGCAGACAGCTGTTATTGATGTCTTCAGGGCCAGCTAGACAGAGCTATGACCCAAAAAAACATGCAAAAAATAACCTGGGCATAACCATCAAATGGAACACATGAAGTACATCCCATTTGCTTCCCTCTCCTACGCATCCGTTTGGGTGTGAGACACATGAAAGACCACTTCTTTCCTGATTACACATTTGTTAGCACACCACGACTCCTTAAAACATCGATTGATATCTTGCTGAAGGGAGCTCCAAACACACAGAGAAAACAGCTGTTCAGAGCAACTGAGGTTTAAGTGCCAAAGGCCTCCTTGCAACAGTGATTGCTGAAGAACATGGGAAGTGACCTACTGAGGTGCAGCAATAATGCAGTTGCTTTCCAGAAATGACAAATAATTAAGGGGGAGAGTTTGGGGCCCAAGAAAACAAGAATTAAAAATACAGAAATAGTGTGGCATTAACTACCCCAATACTTTTTGGCTCCTTGCCAATTCCTCTCTCTGGCTCATGTGTGTGAAGTATGCTTGTAATTCTCTGTGGAGCCTTCATTTTAGAATAGCATGAACCCTGCTGAGTACTCCTGAAGATAATTTTGGTGTGTATTCCACAGTATCCATTTTCAAGAGTCAGCAGCCCAGCCAGTTTTGTAGTCCAACCAATCAGCAAACCCAAACAACCTGCACTTGTGCTATTGTTGCTTTTCTGCTTTTATTATGATGTATCATAACATATAACAGATCTATTACTGTGTCACTCAGTATACCTGTAAGCGTGTGCGGACATACACACACATTTGGTACAGCAAATGTATCCAAGAGCCTTTAATAGTGATGGAAGCCCATTTCCAAAACACAAGGATAATACTGAAGAGCATATGTAAGGAGATCTTGTACTCTATGCAGCAGAACTTTTTCAATCAAAATGGTAGTTCCTGCATGAACTGAAAAACTGTGAAACTGTAAAGCAAGCACCACGTTTACTGAAGACTGAAATGCAGAGGGCAGGCATCCTACCTGTGACATAAATTCTCACCACAGATTTATTGTATGAAAGGAAGCAATTTACCATAGCAATAACATAAACAAGAAATCTTATCGTTAGAATCCAAGGCTAGTCGTGAATGAACAGAAAACTTTGTGGTACGGACATACTACTTACACAGCTGAGAAGAAACTAATTGGTTATGTAAGGAGTGTTTTGCATCCTGGTTGAAGGAGAAGCCTTATTGCTATTAAAACAATTATTAGTTTTATAGACAGCGTTTCTCTATAACCACTTTGTACACCTGCAAAACCAGGTGTGTCCTCCATTAAGATACAATTACGCTTACCTGCTTCGAACAGAGTCGATTTTGTTACCGAACCGCAACAGCTGATATATTTAGCCACTGTTATTTAAATAAGGCCAAGATAATATTGCAGCCCTAACAAGACGTGATATAACTAGACACGGTTTATGCAAATCCAGTAATAACACGAATAGTACAGAGATAAAGCAGCTTCAGTGCTCGCTAGACAGTTGTGCTGCGTGCTGAAAGACACCTTTTACGTGTGTGACACCGATTCATAAGCAGAATTTTTTAGCTATTTTCTCCCTCTGCCCTGACCCCGCAGTTCAGCCTGGCTGACCGGGGACGCTCCGCAGCCCGAGCGGTGCTCACGGGCGGCTGTCCAGGAACCCCCGCCGTGTCACGGGCCCCGCGACACCTCCCACCGCGGCCGCCCCACAGCGGGGCCGGGCGGCGCGGCACCGCCGCACAAAGGATCGCCCGGCCCCGCTGAACCGTCCCGCCCTCGGCCGGCGC
>NC_031773.1:42895128-43061278 GCF_001522545.3 Parus major | reverse complement strand
CGGCGGTGGCGGGCGGGGGGAGCTGCTCCTGCTCCGGCTGCTCCTCTGGCTGGGTGGCGGCGCGGGGGAACAATGGGCTCCTTCTCCTCGGCCCTCAGAGGGGCTGTGGCGTAAGGGACGAGGGGAAGCGCGGCTCCGCGCCTGGGGAGCACCATGAGCTCCGCCGGTGAGTGTCCGGGGAAACTTTGGGGAGCGGCGGTTTCCGCCCAGCCGGCGGCAGGCGGGGAGTCCGCGTGTCCCCGCGGCCGGACAGCCTCGCCTCGCTCGCCCCGCGGCGGCGGCGACGCGGGGTTGAGGGGCTCTTGCCGCCGGACGGGAGCCGGAGCCGCCGGCGCGCTCCCTGTCCCGGCAGCGCTGCGCTCTCGGCTGGCTCCGGGGGCAGCTCGGGGAGGCGGGCGGGGAGCGCTCGGAGCGGTGAAGGGCGCACCCGGCTCCGGGGACAGCCGTCCCACAGGCACAGCCCTTCCCGGGGTCCGCTACGGGCTCCCCGCACCCCTCGGCACGTTTGGCCGCGGGGCCGTGCGGGCACGTCCTGCCCGGGGCTGGGGCTGCGCGGGCTGAGCCGGGCTCTCCGCTCACCGCCCCGCCTGTCCCGAGCGGGTCCCTGCGCCTGGGCTGAGCTCACGGCGGGGGAAAACCTGCTGGGGGCCGGGTTCTGGCAAGAGAGCCGGCCCCGGGGCTGGGGCTGTCACTCCGTCTGAATCCGCGGAGCTGCGAGAGTTGGTCAGCTGCGGCTTTGCTTCGGGGATGTACCTGCCTTGGCCGGGATCTTTCAAGCAGGAGCCCCACAGGGGTGCTGGAAGGCGTTCGCTTCTGGCCTTTCCAGCTGCGGGTTGGAACTGACCTACTACAGTTCTTTCCTTACCTTTCCTCCCCCGTTTCTTGACCGCTGCCAATTTAATGACTAAAAGAGCTCCAAGGCAAATTCTTGGTTCAGAACAAGAGCCCCCCGTGTTCAAGGGAATTGCTCGTATTTGTATTTGCCTGCGCGGTTGTGTGCTAACTTAGCACTTTTGTTCAGACATCTGTTAGATTAGTAGATTCCTTTCTTATCTGCCTCAAGACGAGAACAGGAGTAGTTTCTGCGTTGAAAACGTGTCGTGTAAATTATGATGTATTGGATGGAAACACAGCTAATTGTAGGGTTAAACGGGAAGCAGCAAAGTGCTTCCTCTAAGGATTGGGGTTGTGGGTGTTCTGAAGAAAAAGCAATCCACAGTCATCAAGCAGAAATATCAGCCCAGTTCTCAGTGTTTGCCTCTCAAGTATGTCAACTTGATACTGACTCCAGCGTTAATTAAGATATCCGAGTTCTCTTAGCTAATCGGAATTTACTGGAAAATGAAAAGCGATTTAATGCATCTTGCTGCTTCATTTCAAACATTCCCATTTTTAATATGTTTGACAGAACTGACTTTGTTTAGATTTTGAAAAGCATTAACAAAGCAGGTTATCTCTGCTTAACCAGCTGCATTGTGTATTCCCGTTTCTAATAGTGCTGCTGATTGTGCAGTTCACCCGTGATCTTTTAAGAGTTAAACAGCTGTGCAAATAAGTGTTAGGGGGTGCTCAAGAGCAAAGCTATTAAAATTTGATACGGTACTAAGTTTCAGAAAGTTGGGTAGATTTCCAGTACTAAACAGCGATTTCAGGACTTTTAGATCTTAGCTGGTGTGACTAAATCACTTCTAAGTGTACGTTGTGGTGGTGTTTATGGGGAAGGAGAGGACAAAAGGGTTCTGGTGAGCAAAGTAAGCAAAAGGGGAAAAGGAATACTGAGGAATATCAGAACAGAAAGTGGGACAGTTTCATGGCAAATCTAAATTTTAGCAAGTTTTTTCAAGAGGGAGACATAAAGAGTGCTGGGGCAGAAAGAGAGAAGATGAAGGGTATTTAAGAAGGGATGAAGAGTATTTAGTGTGTGATATATTATGTGAAGATAAAGAAAAATAAATGGGGAACAGGTGAAACAAGATTAGAGATTCATGATCCTGCTGGCAGTGTCATGACAGCTTTTGACATTTCAGTTAACAAATTCTTAGGCAGGGTATGAAAAGGCTGAAGACTGCCAGAAAACAGTTCTGAAGGTTTAATATCCTTGTTATTGTTGCTGAACTTAGTGCCTCTATTATATAGGCATTCTTTATAAAGCTGTTGCTCACATAAAAACTTAACAGCTCCTGTATTTGAATTTCAGTCCTGTGATCTATAGAATCTATTTTATACATTGAAATTATTTGTGAATTCAGTTCTTATTCTGGTTTGTGCTTTGTAACCCAATTTTCTGACAACTGGTTGGTAATACAGCATTTCAGTAAAAATGTTATTTATTGGGAAGGCTTCAGGTGGAACTTGAAATGCTAGAAATCTTTCCTTCAATTTGGCTTGAAAGGCTGAAGTGCCTCTCTTGTGTCTTCTTTTAATGTACTTTTAGAACCAAGCAACATGGTACACCATCATCTATATTGCTTTAATAATTTTTTAAGTAGCATTTGCAGGTGTATGCTTGATATGCAGGGCTTTCTCTGAGAGAGATACTGCACTGTTTGAGGGGTCTGTGGTGTGGGGTGAAACGCCAAACACAGCTTCTCCTCAAGGACAGAATTTGTAAAAGGTTTGAGATTGATAACCCAGCCTTAACCTGTCTCCAGTTTACCTTCTTCCTTTCTAAATAATGCAGTGCATATTCAGTGTCTTGCTGCGTATATTTTCTATTTCCTCTACAAAATTGTTTCAGTTACATTTCAGTCCAGAGCTGAACATAATTCCCTGATGGAGTTCTGCCACAGCTGTTGCTTACATGTTTTAAAATGTATATGTAAGTCTGGAATTGTTGGAACTAAGGAACTATAGCACTTTTTATATAATTTGAAGGTTATCTTATTGTAGTGATCAACCCATGTGTTGATTTCAACCTTCACTTACAGCTATACTTCTGCTATTGCTTTCTCATGCACTGCACAATATATATTTATGTATAAATGCTATATATATATATATATATATATATACATGATGCCAACAAATGTCCATTTACTTGTTCCCTGCCTGAAAGTGTTATGCTGGCTTCAAGTATGTGCTTTGCCTTTAAAAGGAAAAAACAAAAGCTCAGAGTTATGAGTTTGACATTTATTTCTTGTTGAAGAAACAGTCCTTATATGTGAATCTATAGAGCTTATTTAATGTGGGCAGAATGTATGGCTTAGGCTTGAAATTGGATTTGACAACAACAATGAGAAAAATGTATTTTTATGTCAGAAATGTAGTTCAAATGGAAAAAAACATAGCAGGAACAGAATAAACAAAATCGACATGACTTTTCCAATCAAACTTCATTGCTTTCAAGGATTGAAAAAAAATGAGGCCTGCAGGGTTCAATGTCCCTTTAACCCTCGAATGTGTCAAGTCTCATTAGAGTTACTCAGCTCTGTCTCTGCATGTGATCTTAAAAGGTTGTTTATTCATCTCTTGTCTTTACTCTGAAGTTATGCCTAACTTTCCTGTTTTATTTCAATAAGTCAGTGAATAACTTAAGATTTTGAAATTGATGTTTTCCTTTTGCAGTTTAATTGGGATGTTTTCTAAAGCTAGTGGAAACCACAAGTTTTCCCTTGTACTTTATAAACTACATGTGTTATCTTCCGGGATGTTGTGACTCATTACTTTTTTTGGGTTTTTTGGTTTTTTTTTTGAGCATTGTGGCACCTGACAAAATCAGAGCTTCTCCATAATGAGAAAATAAACATTTGCCAGAAATAAATTAATGATCTCTCAATACTTTTTTGAGGTATTTATCTAATGAAACTTTCTTTTTGTAACTGAAAACAAAGTAGTTGACCTAAAAAGCCTTGTAATGGGTCTTTAAAATTTAGGCTGCTGGAGAACAGGAATTTTAAAATACTTTATCTGTTTCTCTCTGCAGTGTATTGAGTGCCAATGCAATAATCTCTGAGCATATCCCAAACATAGCAGTAATTATCTTTCTCCCTACATGTTCTTTAAAAGCCAGATTGGCTTTCTTGTTTCGAGAATGTGATTTGTAGTGTTTTGTGCTAGAAATAGTCTCAGGAGCAGCAAACTGGCTGTTGGAGCAAGCTCTTCCTTCATGTGAGAAAAAGCAGCACATTGATCTATTGGTAGATGCCCTCTGGGCATTGCATTATTTTCATATATAGCCTACAGATGTGATTTGCTGTATCTGAGAATACAGTGTGCATATGTAAACAAGGTGCCTCAAGAAAGCCAATGCATATGTTTGCTCTAGGCCAGCTGATGCGTGGTAACTGTTTGAAGCTCTTTTCCTAGTGTGTGTGAAATGGATTTGTGAAGTAGTATGTGAAATATATGTAACCTTATAGGTGAAAAGGAATAAACTGCCATATATATGGTGTGGTAAGATAAGAGCATATGATCAGCTTCTATAAAGTATCTGATTTGTTAAATCCACACCGTTACTTACCCCGTAGTAATTTGATTGTGTACCCTTACCTTAACCTTAGGCTGAGCTGCTATCAAAATCTGATGCTACACTGATTTATTGTTTTACTTCCTTCTTAATTTTTGTTGTTCAGAAGTAACATTGCTTTAGGGGAGGTTGCAGCATCCTGCCCAGGGTACCTCTTGCGTGACTTAAGAGAGTCCAGTAGGGCATCGTGAATACCAGGAGGGGAGCCTCTGTTCGTATGAAGCATTGCAAGGGAAGGAATATCAAGTTATGTCATCTTGACAGTGTCTAGAACTATTTGTCCCCTTTTCATGGACAGATGCAAGTCAAAATGACCTGTTCATGTTCTTTTGTTGTTCCTAAATATGGAAGTTGTTAACATGGTCTCAAAGGTATTGGCATAAAAATTACCTGGGAAAAACAATCCTGTAGCAACAGTGGGGTTTATTGCAGAAGGGGTAGTGCTATTTTATTTTTTGCCTCAGTTCACCAGCATATATCATTGTTTCTCCTTGTTCCTATGTAGAGCAGGGAAGAGAACAAGAGGTAAAAATTTGAGAAGGATTTAAAACTGTGTAATAATAATGCTTAATATTGGCAATATCTTATTGGCTTTTCTGTTTATTCTCATCATAGAACATAGGAGAAGGCACACAAGTGTTTTTAAGTGAGGTCCTCAGTTGTCAAATTCTATCAGCTGAAGAAGAGAAATGGGCAGCACTTTGGGGTCAAAGGATTGAGAGTAGAAGTTGCTTCAGGATGTTCTCGACCTCCTCTGAAACAAATCAAAGGACGAACAGGAGCACTTACCAGTCAAGCAATAACAAGTGATGGTCACAGAGGAGATGAGCAGCATGAGAATGGGTTGTTGCCTTTTCCTCAGCATGCTGAGGGACATAATTCACCAGAGAGATAAATGTCTGTTCTCTGTGCTGTGACCTGAAGTCAGACAAAGAGCACGTGCATTGATCTGCATAGGTGGTGCTAATGGTAATATGTTGTTAAAAAATAATGCCCTTTTAAATCCACATTTTCTAAGGGGGTCAGGTGTTGGTATTTTTAAGCACCTTTTCTTTTTCCCCTTCAACACTGGGCATGGTATTGGCTGTTCCTATGTGAGCAGCAGATTTCCTGTTGGTGATGGCTGCATTGCTAGTCACTTTATTTATTGATTTCTTCCTTTGCATAGCCAAACAGGTTGGAGAATATCTCTTTGACAGTTTCTCTGTCTCCTAAACATTTAATCTGTTTATGCAAATAAAATTTTATATTTCTACTCTTAGATTTGCATTTATTACTGAAATCCCTGGATGCAGGAATTCTCTTGGAGAAATGGGTTAAGGTTGGATTTGGGAGTGGGGAAAATCATAGTGATTCTTTAATAACCTGAGTAAGACAGGCTAGAGAATCCAGTGTTCAGTCCAAAGTTTCCTCTGAAAATTCTACATGTGTCAGAAAGTAAGTTTAAGTTGCCTGTAAGTGCTTGTGGCTCCCCCACTACAGTAGGTGAGATGTTTCTGTAGTTAATTATCCTTTAGGTTTCATAAGAATTTAAGAGCTTTGTTTCTAGTTTGAACTTGTCAAACCTCAATGGTTGGCTGTGGAATCTTATCAGGGTTTAGGTGTTTTTTTTGGTTTGGGGTTTTTTTTGTGATTCAAGAGCCATCTGTTATCAAAAACCTTTTACATGTGCATAAGTATATATATTCTCTTACCATCTTAGTCTTTGAATTCTTGTTAAATTAACCAGGATGATCTTCCCTGAGACTTGAAGAATAATTTTTAGACCTTGGATGATTCTGTAGTTATTTCTGAGATTTGCCGGAAGGCAACATTGCATTTCACTAACAGTCTGGCAGGTGCTATGTACAGAAATATTTTCAACTTCATCTTTTATACTTCTCAGTTTATTTACTGCTTCAGACCTGCATGGAGCTCTCATAACCATGTGAAATTATTTCCGAATT
This sequence comes from Parus major, assembly GCF_001522545.3. Taxonomy (NCBI): domain Eukaryota; kingdom Metazoa; phylum Chordata; class Aves; order Passeriformes; family Paridae; genus Parus; species Parus major. Next base: position 43,054,867 of record NC_031773.1, on the reverse strand, counting down.
CTCTTCAGTTTTTACTCTCCTAAGCATAACCAACCATCTCTGTCCTTAGATGAATAGTTAGTTCCATATGACACCAGGAAAAAGCTGTCCAATCAACTAATTACCCCATGCATTTGCTCTATAACATTTCCTTCATTTCATTTATTGTTTTTCACCTTGCTTATGCTTGCCATATAACAAAAAGTCATTCTCATATGACTTCTAGTCATTCCTTACACCTTTTTATATAACAGATGCCTCCTACTTAGTTTTCTTTCTGTTCTGGATGGGAAATTGTCCCTTTTAGAGTACTGTTATGTAGTACTATGTTTTTCATCCAACAGGGAATTTAATTAGTTTATAAGCAACTGAACTTTAATTCTTGATTTCTAATGTAAATCTGATTTATTTCTAATGTAAATCTACCATACTTTTACCCTTGTCAGCTGCTGTAATTTTTTTTATAAGTAGTTCATTGCTTGTATTCTTCAGAAACTTAAAGATATTTTGTTAAGGAAAACTACTGGTATGCATTCCCTTCTTGGAATCTTTCCTCTCACGTCACATTTATGTTTGAAAGAGCTCTTCATCACATTCCTTTCTGATGGAGCGGTTGTCTGCAGATCTATATTGATACCGAGACTGTAGTGTGCCTGTTAATACATTGACCCATATCTACTCTAGATGTAATGTGCAATCAGTTTAAAGCAGACAGTGGTGTCTTTATTATCCCACACAATTTGCTGGTCTCTTCTGTCTGTCTCAATGCTTTTTAACATTGAAGAAATTTGAAAAATTCTAGTAGGCTTCAGAAATCACGTTGAATTGCACTTATTATCAGAAGTGAATATTTCTGCTCTGTTCATTACCCAGGTTTCTGCCACTGGCTTACAAACAACCAGTCTATTTGCTTTTTTTTTTTTTTTTTTTTACATTTTCATGGTTTAGTTTTAATAAAACCATGGGGTTTTTTGATCATTTATATTCAGGTAATGGTGTCACATCATAACTTCTGAGTGTGCTCCCTAATAAATACTAGTTAGAAGCGCTGCAGAGTAATGTAATTTGGTGGTATCCAAAATGTTAGGCATTCTCACTACAAAGAGAGAAACTTCCAAGGTTTATGGACTTCAGTTTGTGTGAAAAATAATCCATGGGATATTGCTTACCTAGCCAGTGTTTAATCTCCTGTGTTTTTTTCAATCTGTTTCTCTTACTTGAGCATCAGAAAGGGTTCCAAAGCAGCCTGTCTCTCTCCTGTTTCCAGTGAACTTCAGTAACTTAATAAATATAACTGAACATGGTGCAGCCCAACACTACTATGTTGTGTTCTGTGACAAACTGGGTTTCCCTTCTTCATTTTTTTACCGTGGAACACAGGCTCCTTTATTGCCATCACTTCATATTCCAATTGAATAAGCAATTGGCTTGTGAGTGAGCACTTGTAAGTGTACAGCTCTCTTCTGCTGTTTGGGATCAGTAGTTACCCACCTGAAGAGTTAATTTTATTTTTTCCTAGCAAATTGTTGATTTATCTCCTTGTGGGAAACCTGCCTTTAGATGGGATGCAGAAGGTGGGATAGCGTTGGCAGTAAGTGGTAGTTGTCAGTGGCTACAGGGAGCTGTACCTTTGGAAAGAAATTCTGGATTTCCTTTTGCAAAATTTCTTAAAAATGGTCTCTGCCATCAGAGGTTTATCTCTTCACTAGTATAAATGGCATCAAGGACAGCCATTCCAAGTGTAGGCAGAGGCAGTCTGGGTATCATTTAGTGATTTGTGTCCTAGGAAAACATGGTTTTACTGGCTCTCTGCTTGGAGCAGTGGCTTGCTGTTTAGGAAATAGTTGCAATCTGCCTTTTTTTTTTTTTTTTTTTTTTAAACCCATCTAGATTTCCTTTAAACAAACAAGTCCCCCACAAAACAAACCTAAACTTTGAAACTTCATTCTTGCATTTCTAGGCTAGAGATTAAGATAGTGTATCTATAGTAATAATGGTGGTAAAACACCACCAAACACCAAACCCACATTTCAAACGGAATAATAAATCAATGGCATACCATATCTATTTGCATGTGTAACATTAACTAATGTGTTTTCTTGGGGGTGTTATTTAACATGTATATGACTTACTGAAAGTATACTGATCAAAACAAAGGTAGTAAATACAGAGGTAATACATAAACAGTACGAGGAACTTGTTTACTTTATAAATTTGCACTAATATCAAAAAACACTCAAAACACTTAGAAATCTGAAAATATTCCAGCATATGGAAATGAATTGGTCACAAATAATCTCCTGAAATATTCAAATATTTCAGACATACTTTAAAAAAAGCAACTACAAAACAAGCAAACAAAAAACCCTGAAACCACTCAACAGGATCAAAACTCCATAATCTCAAAGTTCTTCATGAGCTCCTTTTCCTAAGCGTACTTTCCCCAGGGTTTGTCATCTTGTTTTGCCAAGTGGGTCACAATTCATAATAGTGCTGACTGTTTCTAGGTCAGACATGTTGGGAAGAGTGATTTTGTACGAGGCACACAAATAGTGTTTTACAATAGACAGGTACTGCCTTGCTACAAATTACTGCATTAGCCTCATACCACAGACTAACTGAACTGTTGGTAGTGACCAGTTTTGCAACTGCTGGAGTAATTCATATCAGTATTGTTTGAAGGGAGAGGAAGAGAATGAGGAATTTTAGATTACTCATATCTCAGGGTGGTGGAAGAGGGAACTGAACTACCGTGGTCACTGTTCTGGTGGTCCCATTGTCTTTGTGGCTTATTATATGTGTGGCACTTAACATACTTGCAACATTTTAAAGTGGTATTACAGTTAAAATGCAAAACCAGGCGAATCTGCTCTGCTTTTATTGGCATCAAACTTTAGCATCTGAGGGAGTGCATGTACTAATATTACATTACACTGTTTGTTTATGAAAAGACTTTGAAAACTTCCCTAACACTCCTTGGTGTGCCTATTAAAACAAAGAAAGGCAACTAGTAAAGAAGTGGTGTTGCGGAACGGAGGCATGCTTTTAAGAGAAAAATATATCCATACACACATTGTGATCTTGTAGATCACAAGTTAAATGTTACAAAACTTTTAATACTACTGTGTTGCAGGTGAAGTTGTTTTGTGGACAATGGTGACTAAAGTCTTTGTTTTTAATCCTTCCTAGAAATTAAGAAGCCACCCGTGGCCCCCAAACCAAAATTTGTCCTGGGACACAAGGCAGCGCCTCCACCTGTTGCACCGAAGCCTGATATTGTACTTTCTGGTGGGATACAAGCAGCAAAGAAAACCAAGCCAGCAATTGCACCAAAACCAAAGGTTCTTAAAAGCTCCTCCATCCCAGAAGTTAAACCTCCATTGTCTACACGTAAAAACACAAAAAGCTTTGAGGAGCGCAGGGAAGATTCTTCTCAAACTCTAGACCATTTGAACTATAAAAATGAAACCTCAGAAGGAAGTACTGGAAACACAGCATATATTCTACCTGTGTCACATTGCAAATTTGAATGTCTTCATAAACTTGGAAATGGAGAGAACACCTGTAAAACGCAGATAATTCTTGAGCACTTTGACACCTTAGAGAGCATCAAGCTTGGTGAAAGAAATGCAGTATCTCTGGGGGATAGTCACAATGAAAAACTGGCAAGTAAAAGTCAGGTGGTTTTGAAAGCCAGCATTTTGGAAGAGAAACTTAAGGATGTCCTAACTCATGGTGTGTTTCCTAACAGCAGTCCTGTGAGGCACAGGTATGCAGACAAATTTGACAAAGGGGATGGCAGCAGTTCCAAGACTGATGTTAAAATAGAGTTTATGGAACTTGTACAATCTTCGTCATCTTCTGAAGTAGCTAAAGGGAAGCAACAAAATGCTGATGGTGAGATTACTGCTGATGAGTTTCAGATGTCTGAAATTTGTCCTAGTTTGACTGAAAATAATCACAGTTGTTCTTCTCCGTTGGACAAGGAAACTCTAGAGAATGAAAATTTAAGTAGAAACAGGATGTTTTCAGGTGAAATAGGGATGAAAGCAGATGCTGATAAAACCTCCCCTGAAATATCTTCAGTCCTGAGCTCCAAAGTGCTTCCTATCCCTAAGCCGAGAAAGCCACGTGCTGCATGTCTAGTCCGTCAGGATGGCATAGACAGCACAGGAGAAGGAACAAAGGAACCGTGTAATTCAGAGAAAGATTCTTACGGTGTTGTGGACCAAAGCTTAAAAAAGCCAGCAAGAATTAATGTCCTTGCTCAGAGTGTTTGCTATAACCATAATGCAGAAGTGTTTCTTCCTGAAAAATGTGAGGTAATTCAAAGCAATGCAGAAAAAATGCCTCAGGTGAGGGAGCCTGCTGTGAAAGAGTCAGCTTCACAACATCTTTTGCCTCAGCTTTTACATGGAAGTCCTGATTTGGTGAGACATGTTGAATCTTCTTTAAATGCAGACCATAACTGCATGGATGAGATAACAGATCATGCCAGTATGCCAGATGCTGTGGTCAAAAGGACCGACTTTGTCAGGTGTGATACCCTGTCCATGAGTTTGCCAAAGCAGCTCAAACTGGCAAGCAGTCAGCACTCATCTGCTTCCAACAGCCTCCATGTTTCCTCACAAAACATGGAAAATAAAGAATTTAAAATAAAGGATGAGAGTTCCCCAAAAGTTATTCCTAAGAAACCACAGAGGCATGGCCTTCCAGCTGCTGGATTGCTGAAAAAGGCTGCATCAGCAGAGCTTGTGGACAAAAGTTCTTACACCACCAGTGAGGACAAATCAAACAGCCTTCTAGAAGGATCTCACTTCGCACATGCACGAGCCAAGGAGCAGGATGCACTTTTGTCCTGTGACATACCCAAACGTTCTTCTGAAAAACCCGTCTGGAAGTTACCTCATCCTATTCTTCCATTTTCAGGAAATTCTGAATCATTAAAAACTGCTACCAGCTTCAGCCACTTGACTGTTGTGACAAAACCTCGGGCCAAGTCTCTCTCTGCCATGGATATGGACAGGACAGACAAGCCCTGCAAAGACCACCATCACAAGAAAAATAGCTTGAAAAAGCTTCTGAACATGAAACTGTCAGTTTGCTTAAAGAAAAGTGACTTCCAAAAATTTCTGTCTAAAGGCAGCCAGTCAGTGGAGAGTGCTATTGCCAACCTTTCCAATGGGGATGGGTATGGAAATAACAACAGGAATATAGGGTCTGTAGGCAGTGAAAGGAAAGCTAAATCTGCCAAGGCGCATTCCTTAGAAATAGGTAGTCTGGGATTACAGAAGAAGAGACAGAGGAACAGAAGTCAACCTGAGATGCGAAATAACCAAAGGCTGGATTCTTTAGAAAAACATGGACTTTTGGGAGAGAATTTGTCCCAAATGCCTTTGAATTCTGTAACCAGCATTTGTGATCCAGAGTATGAGAACGTACGTCACTATGAGGAAATACCTGAGTATGAGAACTTGCCTTTTGCTATGGGTGCTAGGAGAAATCTCTGCTCTGAATGGCAAAACTCCAGCAGCGTGGAAGACCAGAGCACTGACTTCTATGAAGTTGAGGAACCTTGTGAAGCTACAAGCAGGCATTGGAGACTTGACAGGTAAAATAAAGAGAAAAGGGAAGTTAAACCAGCTGTATTGTAACTCTGTTGGTTGTAAATATGTTTAAATGATAACTTCAGAGGCTGTACCTCTTTCAGTAAATGTCAGCAGGACAGTTTTTCCTGTATATCTTTCTGTAGGCTTTTGTTGTTTTGAAAACTGCTTGCACTTGGCAGTGAGTCAAGAGGAAAAGCTAGTTATTCCTCATATATTCCTCAAAATTTGGGAAACTTTTCAAGTTTTAATTAAAGCAAATCAGATACAGTCATGTATTTGTACCCAAGAATATTTCAATGGGGAGGAATGAACCTTACCAGTCTCACGATGAACTGGAATAACTATCCAAAGGGTGCATAGTTGCTAGGTTTGGAGGGGGAATGAATATATTTTTAGATCAGTTGATAGAGCTGAGAAAAGCAGACAAGCTTTTCATTATGCAAATTCTTCATCAGGTCTGGAAAGCTTTCTCGGGTATAGCAGAAGCTACTGCCTCTCTCTAAATTCAGTGAGTCTGCTGTATCTGCTTGTGCTCCCAGCCAAGGTGGTAGTGGTGCAGAATTTCTATGTGACTCATAGAATGTTAGTGTGATTAGGGGTTTGGTAACTCTGCAGGTTGAGTTAGCTGAGGAGGTGGTGGAGACAGATAATAGCAGATTCAAAAAGGGATTGGACAGGTTCATAGATATGTGGAAATGGCCTCCATTTGTCCCAGGGAGGTTTAGATTTTATATTGGGAAAAATTTGTTCACTAAAAGGGTGAGTGATCAGGCATTGGAATAGGCTACTAAGAGAAGTGGGGAGATCACTGTCCCTGGAAGCGTTCAAGAAATGTCTGCCTGTGGCACGTGGGGACACGGTTTAGTGATGGACATGGCAGTGTTGGTTGGACTGAATGATTTTTGAGGTATTTTCCAACCTTAATGATTCTGTGATTCTATGTCCAAAAGGGTTGCTAAATGGAATAGGCAGGAATGGATCTTTAAATATTTGTATTGCTGTGATAGATTGCTGAGAAAAGAAATGGGCCAGACTCATGTGCTCTCCCTAAACAGTATCACTTAGTGTGGTAACAGGTAAAGCATTGCTTTGTCCCAATATGGTATCATGTAATTTCTTTACTTTAGCTGATCAGTTTTTCTTACAGTTCCTAAAGATTTACCTCAAACCAGCAATAAGTCCCCAGCAAACTTCTTCACGCTATTGAGAACATATGCCTAACAACAAGAATAAATGAATTAGCTTCTAGATAGTCACATTGAACTTCATTTTTCACTGAGTTACTAAGCTTTGTTTCCTTTTGGATGTGTGTATAGCAAACACTTGCTCCAAAGAATGTGTTCTCATATAGGAAGAGACAAATATTTTAAGGGGCATCCTATGTTAATTATTTTACACCTAATATTATCGACATGGGTCTGTTTGTTGGAAAGCATGAAACCTTATAATGGAGAGTAGGATTTCTAGTTATGGGCTATGTCCTGGTACATTTATTCAAGTGGTTGTTGAGTATATTTGTAGTTTACAGCAGGGTGTTTCTTAGTTTTGTCTTTGGCATAATTTAAGCTCCTGACAGAGTGTATGCTTTTTGTTTAAGTCTAATCTTTGAGTATCTTTCAAGGATTTTGACCAAGCTCTCTCGGTATTCCCTCAATTTGGTGTACCTAAGAAGGGTGAGACCAAACTTGAATAAAGATGCATTTCACGTGTTTATGTGACTAATTTTGGTTTGTGTTGTTTTGTTCTGAATACAGGTGAATATCTGTCTGCTTTAGGAAGAGGATAGTTTTCCTGTATGAAGCATGGTAGATGTGAGATTGCAGTTGCTCCTCAAGTGAAATTCTGTAGTCTTCTTATCTGGCTAAATCTTTGAGATTTATTGTTAGTCCCTCTCCATACAAACTTTCCCCAGTACCAACAGTGATATATGGGCTTGAGTGGCCCCTCTGGCACGTCTACACATGAAGCTGCTCCCTAAGTTGGATGTCCTTGGCACAGCTGGGTTTGTGTTGTTTTTCTTTAAAAAGCACACATAGAAAACCAGAGCTAGAGCCATTTGTGTGTTTGTTTAAATCAAATGAAATAGCGGGAAACTACCTTATGAAACAAGTAATACATGTAGTTACTTTGATAGATTTCAGAGAATAAAGAAATGCCTAGGGAAAAAAATAAAGGGGACACAACAGTACAGTAGTCTCTTGACCTGTATCAGTGCTGCTGGGAAAGCAGGGATTAATATTCATTTTGGCTCTGCCTTGGGAGGTGTAAGGGTCCTCGCCCAGACAGGCCAGGCAGGCAGCTTCTCCCATCCAGTATTATCTCAAATCCTTTGAAGCTTCCTTATCAATGTTGTCTCACCCTTTCTGCATAGTTCTGTAAGAGCTTTTTATCATTTCCTGGGCCAGGCTGTATTATAAAACCAGTTAGAGAAACAGTGCTGCTGTTGTTATTGAAATAATTGCCTCTCGCGTTTTCCCTAGCCTGTCAGAACATGCACTCAGCTCTTTTTCATAGATTGTGGCACACGAATTCCTGTAATGCACTGCTAATGGGGATCTCAAAGCAAATTATGTTATGATTAAAGCCAATGTACAAATGAGATTGTTCTTCTGAGAAGTTCAGACCAATTGCCAACACTTCTAGTCATAAGAGTACATTCAGTATATATTAAGTCTGAATGCCAGTCTTGGCATTACCAGAAGAGTTCAATGGTGTCTTTAGCTCATGCTACATTTCTTTCTGGAGGAAGAAATAAAATTTTGATAATGTACTCAATACTTTGGTGGTTACAGAGGAATTTCCTTACAATCTGATCTGATGAAACCAGTGTGCTTTAATGGAAAATGGTAATAGCTTTTGACACTTTTATCTGAACTTTTTATGTCGTATTTAATTCAGCTATGTTTTGCTTGCTTGAGCCTTCCCACAGGGAATTAAATGCACATGGAAGGCCTGGCTAATTAATGGTAGGTATCAGTTGTCAGGACTTAATTTCTGAGATATTTGATGTCAACCTGCTTTCTACTGAAAAGAGAAGGCTTGGCTTTGAAAGGAAGAGAGTCAGGGTCCTGATCCAGTATACGAACCACTGAGGTGGAGCAGGTGCTGCTGATGGGAGTCAGAATGGATTTGGTTTTTGTTACGTAGTTCAGAGGAATATTCTCAATAAAGTGAATAATATCAGTAGCTTGGGAACATATAGTCTATGTTTCCATTATACAAAAAAGAAGTCTTTCAAAATGGTGTTTAAGGATTGTTTATTTTGGTCTAGTCTACCTTCTTGTCTGCCAATTTTAAATGGATAATTTAGATAAATGTGTTTTTATGCGGACTCTATAAACAAAGTGAGTGAAGACTATATGCTCTGAGATAGAAAATGTGCTGTTATATATAAAAGAAGTTTTAAATACATTATCCAGTCATATAACAACAGGAAATGCAGCTCTCTGGGTTTTGTGGGGGTTTTTTGCATGTTTGGGGTTTTGGTTTGCTTGTTTGTTTTGTGTTTTGTTCTGTTTGGAGGTTTGTTGGTTTTGTTTGTTGATTGTTTGGGTTTTAGGGCTTTTTTTGAGAAAACAATGGTTCAGGCCTGAAAAGTGAGATGAAAAGTCAGTCGTGCTGGTGCCACAATTCGTTTAGTGTTGTCAGAAGCCAGTTGTTGTAATGGTTGTTTCAAAGTAATGCCATTCTTTTGAAAATTCCAAATGAAAGAGAAGTATTTTTGCATTAGTTATCATATTTTTAGTGTCAAACCTTTATTCTGAGGAGGACAGCAAAATCTTCCTTAGATCTAAAAGTAACATTGAGTGTACATTTGTCCAGTGAACTGAAAATGCAAAGGAACAATAAGTGTGCCTTGGAGCATCTGTCATGCTACAGAAAATAGAAATTTAAACTCCTTTGGATCTTTTGGCCTTCCTTTTGGTATTGCATTTTTCTAGACAAACAATTGTATTTTAGATTGAGTGAGTCTACTCCTTCAACCTTCTGGGAATAGCACAGTGCATTTACTGGATACTTTTGACAGTGTTCCTTGAAGATGTTGCAAATGTACACGACTGCTAATTTATTTATGTCTGTGTCATTGTGTTTCCAGCTAGGATTTTTCTTTGGAAAGGCCTGAGGAGGGAGAATACCATGTGACAACAATCGTTTATGCTTTCAATGTTGGTTTAATCAAATACTATTTTGTACTTTACCCACACCTGCTGATTTACAATAATCCATTGTTTTTCCAGAAATGAGCATGTCAGTACAAAATATAAGTTTAGTTTTCTGTACTAAATTCTGCTTTGGGGACTGAGCCCCCAGAGGGCAATTAAGTGTCTGTGAAAACCTTCATGGAATATTGAATTTCATATTGAAATCTGTGTGGCTAAGCACTTTGCTTTGATACATATTCCTCTTTGATGTTGTGGTGGGGTTTTTTGGTATGTTTTTGTGTGGTTTTTTTGGGTTTTGTGTGGTTTTTGTGGGTTTTTTTTTGCAATGGTGAAATTCCCATTCAGAAACACTAAATTAATAAAAGACTGCAAGATCTAAATAGCATTTAAAATACTGCTAGTTCAAACCCTTATGCTGAGATTTGAATGTACAAAATACATTCTGGGTATTGGACGTGTTATACCTATGTCTTCCATTTACTGAATTTTTTTGAAGGATATAACTTCCTGATAAGTAGAGGCCAAGTATGTAGATTTTTTTTTTAATTTAATTTGTTTCTCAAAGATTATTTTCTGATCTGAAGAAGGTCAGTTCCTCCTTCTTCATCAGCTCTGCAGTTTTGCCTTGTCTTCCAATCTCCCCTGTGTGTCTAGCTGGCTTCTGCCACCCTCAGTTATACAGAAAATTCTTTCTCTGAAATTGCCCATCAGGTTTTAATGAAATAGCTTCAATAATAGACTATTTAGATTTCCTATCAGGCTTCATTGTCCTTGGTCGTCATGTGTTATCGCTGGCTTTCTTTTTGTGCTGTGCTTCCTTGGGTCTGCCTTTCTTTTCCCCTCCCTCCTTTTTGCAGTGTGGTGCAGCAGGGAGGCCTCTGCCAGCTCTGAGTTCTTGTCAGTGAGGAGTGAGGCAGAGGGCTCAGATCTGTGCTCTCAGTCCCCCTCAAGGCTGACTGCAGAGCTCTCTGGCAGTCCCAGCCCCAGAGCTGGGAATGAACAGGAATGGACAAAGCAATTCTTGCCTATCAGATATAAGGAATAAACCGTTTTGCTGACTCGTCACTTTTTGCTCTTACAGACCATGAAGGAATAAATTCTGTAATTGTTAGGCATGTCTAATCAGAGTTGAATCAGGGAGGCAAGGAAATGTTGGTGAGAAGAGGTAGTAGTACAGTTGCTTGGGAATACTTTTGTGTGACATAAGGACTTAGGGGAGAATGCAGACACTGGGAACCTTGGGTCTGGAATTTTGTAGTGTCGAGTTAATTATTTTGTACCCACAGGGTAGCATGTTAAACTACATGGAGGACTCACAGTTAACTTTTTTACTCAGGAGAGCACATGGGCTGTTTTGGGTTTTCTTTCTTTCCAAGAAACTTCATGTGAGTCAGTGTCTCCATGGTCTGCTTTTCCAGTAAGAGTATTTTTCCTTAGCATTGGAGTGTCTTTCAGTTATACAGCTTTACAGTTTAGTCTGCTATACAACCTGAAGTAAAATGCATATACTGTAAGAAAAAATTATGCAGTCTAGAAAAATACCCAAATCTTCTAAAGCAATCTGGTAGAACTATGCTGATATTCTCCCTCCTTGCCTCCCCCTCTTTTTAAGATTTTTTAAAATTGGAATAAATAGGAACTTTATTAGAATCTTGACAAATTCTCATGCAAATATGTTTTTGAGATGTGCTGATTTAATCTGTTTTGATAGTGGGATTCTGAGGTGTGATTTTCTCCATCTTCAATGAGGGAAAGAAGTTGGAGAACTACATTTTTCCAATACTGTAATTCTGGTGTACAGTCCAGTAATGAAAAGATTTAAAATGTTCTATAACATGCAAATAACTGTGAAGATCCCCAAGATGGTAATAAAAAAGAATTTTCATCTTTGATATTTGTTTCATCCCTCTTTTTGAGGGCTCCCTCTTGATTTTGGTTAAAGAAAGAGGTGGGTGAAGAACGCTGGCATGGTCAGGGAAACTTCTGACAGAGCTGGACATGCAATAATGAAAGTCTTGGAAGTTACCAGGTGGTGTTATAAGTGCTACATAAAAACAGATGTGGTTTCAATTCTCAATGTTACCTTTTTATTTTATTTAGTTAGGGCTGGGTGTGCTTGTGAGTACAAGAGGCAGTAAGATGGTGACAGTGGTGATGAGGCAGGCACTGCTGTGAGTACTGCCCAGCTACTGGGTGAATCCTCATCTGCTCTCCAAAAGATTTGGTGGCTACTTTGGTCACAGTCTTGTGCAGTCTAGAAAATTACATCATATTAACCTTGATGCACATGCAATCTATATGCATTAAAAGAGTAATTTTGAGGGTAAACTGTGCTACCCTTTGTTTCCCACTGAAGAAATGCTCACCACAGATAGCAAAAATGTCCAAACTTCTGTTGCCACTTCTCCCCTGATACAATACAAGGATGTCCTTGTCCTTCCGGTGACGTTGCCCTCAGCTCAGTGTGCTGGCTCTTGGCTCCAGCTGGAGGGTGGCTCAGTGTGCTGTGGGGGAGCCTGAAGGAAGCAAAGCCGTGCACAAGCTGCTGCGTCTCTTAGGCTCCTTCCTTACCCCCCTGGTCATGGGTAACAGGAACTTGAACATCACGCACTTTTGTAAATTAATCTGCAATGCTTTATCTTTTTCTTTCCTCTTTTATTCCATGTTTGTGTTTTTCCTAATTTTGGCATTCTTCAAATGTATTTCCTGTCCTTAAAGGTGGAGAAAGCTAAGTTAACGCTGCATATTTGTCACCAATGTTGGCCTTTCTCCCCTGCCTCCAACGTGTGTGCTCTGTCTCCTTTTGCCAACCGTGATATAAATTAGCAAAATGTAGCTCTAGAGAATACATCAGATGCAGAGAGGAGAGTCAAATGTGATATGAGAATTGATGAAAGACCCATTTATATGCTCAACAGCAGCCTTTTCCTGTGGTTATTTTCAGCATCAGCTCAGGAAATGTGCTTGTGGAGCTCTGTGGCACAGTGATATTCCAACTGCATTCTAATGTAATAGTATCTGTAAAACAGTAAGATTTTTGGGTTGCACAAATAAATGTCTAAAGAAAGTGACCAAAATACAAACTTGTTTTTTTTATTTAAATGGCAACAGTGCTATTAATATGCCACATTTACCCAACATTTCTATTTGACCTAGTTAAAGATGTTTTAATGATTAGATTTACAAAAGTGTGCAGCTATGTTGTTTCAATGCACTAGACAAAATTTAGGTAAAGAAGTGCTGGTTTTATTTTAGATGCTAGAATCCAGTAAGTTTCATATAGAAACATAAGGTTTATACACGATTTAATTTTTCTTTAAAATATCTTTGTCCTTATGAAAAACTGTTCTACTCAAGCAGAAGACTAAAGAAATATTTAAGATGCATACAAATAAAACAAGGTAGTTTTTACGAAAACTACCATTTTGAAAGCTACAATTTGAGCCTTATGGCTCAGTGATTTCAACTGCTCAGAGTTCACTTGGTTCTTTTGTTGCTTTTTTCCTAGTGGTGTTTGTGGAGGTGGGCTGTTCTGTACAGATTTTTAGATGAACTGAACAAGTTTATGAAGAGTGTCTGAATCTCATTCTTCTAATTTGTGCAAAAGATTAGAGGAAGAGATCGCATGGGTCTAATCTCGCAAGAAGCTCAGTTAGTCTTTGTTCTTAGTCTGTGTTACTCTTGACCAAACTATTTCATCCTCTCTTTTCTGACATACTGTCCAGGAAGCTGCATAAGCTCCCATGCATGCAGAGAGTTGTGTGTTTAGGAGCTAAGCCACTCCATTTTTGTTCCAAATCTAGGTCACTACCTTTTGAGTAAGCTGTTACTCAGCTTTCTTTTGTCATCTTCTCAATATCTGCTATGTAAAAAAACCTGAGTGCAATAGGATGTGCGTTATTTTTAAATTGAGTGAGCAACTGTTTGAAGAGAGATATTGGAGCCCTGATTCAGGAATAGTCATGCAAAAATCATAGAAGTAATGCTGAGTCAGTACAGAAGATACTGGGTAGGGCCTTGCATTGACTCTGATTATAGGGAACAGAAGTAGCTATGGATTGAAATGTCATGGTAGTTCTGGCAGGGCAAGGCAAATTTTATTTGAAATTGGTATTAATAGGAAGTTTTGTTGTCACTTGGTCTGAGTTTTCCCTTTCCTATTTGATACATCTGTCTTGGCATTTTTTTGTCACAATTATATTACAGTCTTCCAGAAGTCTATTTTTCGTGTGGTAGAGTTCTGTTGTGGTTTTTCCTTTTTTTTGTGTGACAGGAAAACAAGTGTTGCTTTACTTCTGATCATGCTGTCCTTTCCCAATCTACTTCATTCCACTAGGGTCTGTTTTGTAAATTGAGAGAAGTTAGAATGAGTGCCATATTTTTCTGGCCCTTTTTTATATTGTTTTTGCCAGGAGCTTCTTCCAAAGGTCTTGCCCATGAGCATTGCAGCTCTCCCTTAATTCTTGAAACAAGAATTCATGATAGGGGAAGGCAAAAAGCTCTAAATTCTGCTCTAAATCTCTGTAAGGAGATAATTTGAGAGCTGTTCGCACCTTTTTTAAACTGTGCTTTCTAAAGTCATGCTGCAAAGTATGCTCATGAGTGTAAATTCTCTTTACCTACCCTGGGAGACAGGTAATGCCTCACAGCTTTTGTTGGTGACAGAAAGCACCGATGCAGGGAACCCTTTCCCTTTTATATGCTTCCAGCTAAGGGTTTAAATCCCTAGGTTTTGCCACAGTATTTCACTTTCCAGAACCAGTGCTCAAGACTATCCTACTGTATCCTCCTGGATTATATTTTACTATATTGGCATCATCTCCTTTTGGCACCTTTGCTGGAATGGGTAAGATAAATACAGCTCCTGGCGTAGGCTACATTTCACTCTCATTTTTTGCCTCATGGTCCAGTATGCCCAAAGGAGAATGGAAAAGAAGGGGGACGTAAAGAGGACAATGAGGGAGGGGATTTTTTAGCTCTAATGGTAGACAGTCACTGCTGTTAAGAAGATCTGAAGTTCAGGTGACAGTTCTGAATTTACGATGGGCTAGGTTCCAGGTGCATCTAGAGTGATCTTAAATTAATCTTCATGCTTTCTAGACTGGTTTGCAAAAGGAAATGTGCTGGTGTTGGCTTCTTCAGGCTGCTTGTGGATGGGAGGTATTGCAGCAAAATGTAGCTCATCTACAGTGCAGTAATTGATGCCTTTACTAGTCTTGCTGATCACTAATCTCTTTATGTATTTTTTTAAACATTCCGTAGAAACCCACTTTTGATCTTGGTTAGTATTCATGATAATTTGTCAATTTGTGTGTCTGTTCTGCTTGTTCATGTTGTGCCACACTGTTCAGGAGCTGAGCTGTCCCACTCTGAGCACCAGTTTTCTTGCAGACTTTTAAACTGAGACTTCTGTCTTTCTTATCCATTTCTTTTTCTAATGTGGCTTTGCTGTGGTGACTGTAGAAACATCTGAAGCATGCATGTGTGTTTATGTTAAACTTTCAATGGAACTGAGGAATTGTCAACAAACGGTCTCACTGAAGATGACTTCGGTGAACATGGGAGGCTGCCTGTGATGAGCCATTCTTGGGTGCCTCTGGCCTCAGGAGCTCATGTTTGCAAATCACAGCTAAATAAGGAGATAATTTGAGATCTGTTTGCACTTTTTTTAAGCCATTCTTTTTAAAATTGGGCCATGGAAATATGGGCATGACTGTATCGATCATAGTGTGCCCGAAGTAGGGTGACTTAATTTAATTAATTAATAAGAGCAGATTACTTAATAAATTTTGTACTTTCATTTTAATGTGAAGCTCATATGACAAATGTGTGCTTTTTTCTGGCTTTTTTTTTTTTTGCCTTAGAGTGTGAGTCAGCTGTATTTTTCTTTCATCTCCTTGAAGAAAGTAGTATTAGCTGTCTTGACCTGAGGATAAGAAATGCTAGACTGAATGCTGCTGGCTACAAACGCTGGGATAACTTGGTTCAAGCAAGTCAGGTGCAGAAGTGTGCAATGTGCTCAGCCAAGTATAGAAGGAGCTGCTAATGGCATGATCTAACAGGCTAAATGCAGTTGCAGCTCTCGAAGTGTTTGTGATGTCCTCCTTGCCCAGAAGTCTCAGGTGTAACCAGTGAGTGCCAGAGGTAAGGACTGGGACAAAGATGATAGTTCTTGGTGTTTCTCCTGGCAAGAGCAAACTCCTGGCATTCCCACATGGCCTCTCTCAGCAGCCAGCCCATTGTCCAGGAGCCAGCAGACAGCTTTCAAAGTGCAAGTGGCTCTGAATGAAAATCCATTTCAAATAGATTGTACTGAGCTTTTCTTTTGGTAGTGTATTTCTGCCATTGAGCATCCTGGCTTTCTGTAAAAAAATACACTAATGAGTGCATACAGTACATATGATATTGTTTAAAATAATTCTACTTCAATTCTTGAAGTCTTTAAATTGAAATTTGAAAAAGGAACCTGGAGTGCACAAAGTATTTTCAATTGTAGTTGCTCAGCTGGATGCTAGCTGTTTCTGTTTTCTAGCTGTGATTCTTGAGGAGTGTTTATATTTGTAATTGAATCCTTTAAATTCCCTAACTAGCCAGGAGAGAATATAGCACAGCAGTTCTAAGCAATGCAGATAGTCATTGATTCATCAGTTTAGTTTGTTTGGACCTTATTTTGTGCTGCTTTTTATTTTTAAGACTTTATTTTAATGATTGTTTTATTCCTTGCCATGCCACCTGTGGAAGGATCACTTGCAGAAGGAACTAATGAATCTCACAGGCATGATCTAGTTAGGTAGTCTTAAAAGATAAAAAGAAAATAAAAATCAATTGTTGTGTTCCTTGGGATCACACCAATAAAAATTCATGTCTGGTTGCCTTTTTTTCTTGTTACTAGTTGTAATAATAATAATAATAACTTACTGATATCAATGACTTCTTACTGCAGAATGTTAATGCTATTGTGTAAAATCATATTTGAGAGGGCACCTTGCTATCTTGCCTCTTACTGTGAAAAGGTGCCATTTTTGGCAGAGAAGTTGAAGGCCAAGCAGGTTGGCTGCAATAAGGCAACCAGTCTCCAGTGCTGGCAGCCACATCAGCACTGCGAGAGACACAGCAGCATCCACCAGCCTTTCTCACACTGTCCACTACACCTAGAGGAGAGAGATGTGATCTCAGCTTCAGCTTTTTACATCTGTGAGTCTGTCATTAAACCAGAGAGGTGACTGATGCTGTAGAAATAATTCAGAGAGGTAATCCCCCTGGCCTGGGTTGCATTTCATCTTCATTTGCTGCTTCATGGTCCAGTGTTCCTGAAGGAGAAATGAAAAGCAGGGGGACATGAAAACAATAAAAAGGGATGGGATATTTTAGCTGTAATGGTGAGCAGCCACTGTTGTTAGAGAATCTGAAGTTCAAATGAGAGGTGAATATTAAGCTCCAGTTAAGCTCCAGGTGCATCTAGAGTGATCTGAAATTCATCTTTATGCTTTCTAGACTGGTTTGCAAAAGGAAATGTGCTAGTGTTGACTTCTACAGGCTGGCTGTGGATGGGAGGTATTGCAGCAAAATGTAACTCATTCAGAAAGTGCAGTAATTGATGCCTTTACTAATCTTGCTGATCACTAATTTCTTTATGTGTTTTCTTAAACCTTCCATAGGAGCTCACTCATGATCTCGGCATCCTTTATTATCTCAGTGCTTTGCCAAGTATGGTTGCTTCCTAGAACTGATTTTCTTTTTCCAAAAACCTGCAGTAATTAAATAATAAAAGACAGTGGACTGTCTTTAAAAATGAGCATTAAGCAAAAGCAGAAGAAATTCACTAAACAAAACAAAATGGTTATTAACCAAGTATTAATTTCACTTTTGCTTTGAAGGAGCATCTTCTGTTGTTTGGGCACCAAATCAGGGAATTACTTCCTAAGTTGTTTTGGGACATTAATTCGAGCTCTATGTTTACAGTCCTTCCTTGAAAGGGATTCTGAATTTAGATAGGACCAAACAGAAAAGGTTCCATAGAACATTTTATTTCTTTAGGTCTTTGACTGTTGCATTTTCCCAGAAGTGTACAACTAGGGTTCATGGGGGGAATCAGTGAGGCATGCTTACATCTACTGGGAGAATGATGGGCCATGAGAAAAATAATGTTATATCAGCTATTGCCTTCACAGAGAACCAGTGCACTTTTAGGTCTTAAAAAGCCAGCAGGTGAATGTGCCTTAATTACTAAAATTGATTGCAGGGAATGGTGATGTTAAAAATTGAAAATGGATAAGCACTAATAATAGTTGCTTGCTCTCTGGGGGGAAAATGAGGTGCAAGCAGCTGTGAAAAGATTGTGAAATGCTGTAATGAAACGAGAAGGATTTGAGACGAAATATTATAATGGGGCATGTTTAGTTGCTCTCTCAAGTTGTGGTGTATATTTTTTATTTGAATAGGAACTTCAGTTTGTTTAATTCTGCCTGTATGCTGAATGATTGCTTTAAAAATAAATAAACAAACATAAACACCCACAAAAAACATGCAATAAAATACTGGAGGAAGAGACAGAAGGATAAAGCAGAGTATACTGGAGACTCCTTTTAGAACAATAAAAGGATGAGAAATTAAGAGTGTAGCAGAGTGTTGTGTTCATTCAGCATTCCTACGTATTTTTATTACTTACTGAAAGTAGGAAAAAGATCTAAAAATAATGAAGATCACAAGGAAATGTGTGTAAAGCAGTAGTGTGGATGAATCTATTTCAGCAAATACTTTGGAGCTGTGGAAACTAGCTTTAGTAGTTATGGTGATGCTAACACTTGAAGTCATTCCAATATACTATAAAATACTTAATGTTGGAGCATTCCATGGCAGAGAATCTTTCTGAATGATTTCAGTCAACCTTAAAATACTATTGGCCTTCTAAAGGAGTTGAAAACAGAGACTGAAATGTTAATTGTGACTTCAGGTTATAGTGCCCTGTATTTGCAGGGTCCAAATCAACAGTGTCTGAAAGTGAAGCCACAGGTGCACTTGAAGTTTCTATAAGACAAAATATTCTGAACTAGTCTTGGTCATCTCTTGAAGACAATAAATGGTTTTTATGCTGATTCCCAGTGGTAATAGTCAGATGGCAATTTTTGATAGTTTATCTTGCTGTATGTATGTCTTGCTAGGACCAGCATGTTTTATCTCATTAGTGTTTTACTATTGCAATAGGAAAATACAGCACAACATATATGCATCATCCCATAAGCCGTTCATTCCAAGGCAAACTAATGGTTCCTTCATTTTATGTGTCAAATAAAAAAGCCCCACATCTATATTTAGATAACTTGCTCACGAGATACAGCAAGATGTTCTTACTCAGTGCACAGCACAGTGAGTTGGCAGGGCTGGTGTTTCACATGACTGATAATGCAGAAGTTTCTATCGGTATTGCTGTGGGTAGGACAAAGAATTGCGATGAAGAGGGAACAAGATAGAGACAGTTCACAGTATCCCCAAAATACCTATCAGAAGAGCCACTTAAAATAAGCCTTACTGCATGCTTGTGGCATTTTGGAGAAGGGGGATTAATATGTGTCAGAAAAGACTGTTTATTTAAAGAATTATTACTATTTCCAAAGGCAGTTAAAATGCAAGAGATTTCACTTTATCCAGAGATAACTTAGAGAACCATACATACAGCTGTGTTGTAGATGACTTCAGAGGTAAAAGTACAGAAAAGAGTAATCAGTAAATACAAACCTGCTTTCTGTTTCACCAGAAAAGGCGTAGCATATACCATGAAAGGTTAAGGTGTGATGTATGAAGAGAATTGCGTGTTATTCAGCACGTGGCTGATAAACACAAATGAACGCAGTAACTCTGTCCCCATTTTCTATGAGGAAGAGGACACAACTGCAGATACTACCAGGAAGGTATCTACCCCTGGCTTCAGTATTACATCCTGTCCCTGAACTGGTGGCTTGTTTTGGCTGAGGGTGAACTGACTCTTGATCATTAATCATCTAATCATCCAATGTGTTTTTGCTTTAAAAAGCAAAGAAAAAAAGGGAAAAAGTATTAAAAATACCACTAAAAAAACCCTCAACAAGATATATCATGTGGAAGAACCGGAGAGCTGTGATAAAAGTGGATAAAATACTGTATGTAAGATTTTATACATGGTTCTCTCAGCTGTCATAGCTTCCTTTACATGAATAGTAGTGCATAAGCACCACAAAGGCCAGAAAAGGAACCTAGTGCTTGTGATTTATAGAAGAAGAAAAAACTTATACAGTGAGTGGCTGGCATTTGTGGACACTTGTTACACATCCTAAATTATCACTAGTAAATTATTAAAATTTTTAAGTAGTCGTTATTTTTTACTGAAACTTTCAATTAGATAAACCGATTAATCTTATGTTTAGAAGAAGCTTCACACAACACATGCCAGCTAGTTTGTTCCTCATCCTTCAGTGGTGAGGGGATTGTGTTTGTGCAAGAAAAATATAGAATACCTGGAAGCATTCTGATTGCTGACTTCCAAAAGGGTGGATTTTCTAAAACTCCTAAGTTTTGGCACAGCTGCTCTGAAAAGTTTAAATGGAAAATGACAACAAAATCTGGGAGTGGGCATCCAGTAGAATATGCTGAGGCAAAAGAACAGTGATGTCACAGGTGTGAAAACAATGTTTTCTTGATGAGAAGGAATCTCAGTTAAAGGAAATTAAAACAGGAATTAAAAGAGCATTAAGGCTAGGAAAAAGGGCAATAAAGTATCTAGTAGCAAAAATAGACATTAATGAATAATGGACTAAAAAGTGTATTCCTCTGACCAGTGTGGTCAGAGACAAAGCACTTAATATATTTTGTAGTGGGGGAAAACATTCCCTTGATCAGAGATAGATTCAGTGACAGACATGGATGGCAAAGCTGAGTAATTTAGTAAAGGAAGAAACAGTAGTAATTTCTGTTGCAGGTTTTGACTAAAGCTGGGGCATATATCTACTTCATGTCATGCTACTGATATAATAAAGATGTTTGTCATAATAAAAGAATGTGAGGTGACATCTGCTAAAATAAATATTCTCAGCTGACTGTGACTTATAGAAACTAGACAAGGAGTTTTGTGAATTGCTGAAGTTAATGAATAACTGCAGAAACCTTAATTTCCTGCTAGCATGAATCTGGGGAAATCTCCAGTAAAAAGCTGTCTTTTTTGCCTTCCTGAAGCGCCTGGAGACTCCATGGGAACTGTCCCTGGCATACACCATATGCTGTTGTCATCAGCACTCATCTCTCTGGTGCCTGCTGTCTTCCTGCACAAAGCTGATAATTTCCAAACCCAAGTAAAGGGGTGCCTCTTTGCACCTAGGGTGCTGTGGTTGTGGCTCAGGACCTTGTTGAATTCGGTGATGAGCTTGCAGGCGCCTTCCTCCTCCCCCCCATTCAGTTCTGGGAGACAGTAGCTGCTTGGGAGTTTCCCAAGTCCTTCCTGTGTTGTCTTAATAGAATCAAGTTATTTTAATCTTCTCTATGTCTTCATGGCTGACCAAGGTCTGTCCACAGGCCAGCTAATCTTCATCTCCAAATATATTTCTATTTGTGATCAGCATTTTTGTGTTAGTTTGTTTTAAACTCTATCTTGAGCATTGAGTAATAAATGATTGGCTGTAGTAGAATCCCCTTTCTTGAATGCTGGGCATTCTTGCTGAGGGTGCCCTCAGTCCCACTGTTTGTCACTGACAAACCTGTTTAACAGTGCCACTTCCAATACTGAACCTGAGCCCTGATGAATACTTCTGCTTTTCAGATTGCTGGCAGACACCTTCTGTGGGATCCATGGTGACAGGTTTTCTTTCTGGCAGCTATCACAGATAGAGGTGGCAAGTCTGAATAGTTACCCTCCATCCCTGCTTTCCTCTGATTCAAAGCAAGGAGAAAAACAGTTATAACTATTCCTTCCCTTGGGAGCAGAGGGCCAGGTACATGGAGAAGTCTGTAGCCCTGGCAGTTGTTGGCTGTGCAAAATTAGGTGTTGGCTGCAGCAGCTTGTGGACAAGGGTTCCTAGATTTGCTTTTTGTTTTGCAGGATAGCTAATCAATTTTGGCTCATGTCAAAAATCTGTAGCATCCCAACATCTCTTTTGCAGACCTTGAACACATGTCTTAGTGTTTCTTAGATTCTAAGGTAGCTTTAGTGTAATTGGAGATTATTAGCTATTTTTAAGGATTAAAAGTAGGAGCCCAGAGATTTGCTGTGTTTCCATGTAACCTTTCAAAAACTTAAGGTTGTTTCCTCTAGTCTGTTTTCCTATTTATCTTTCCCTACCCCCTTTTTTATTTTCTTCTAGAATTGCATTTCTTAAATCTCTACTGAAGCTGTCAAGGCTAGTTAGAGGAAGGAGATTGTGTGCCTGTCTCATGCAATTCCTGTATTGCAAATATGGCTGAAGCTAATAAAAAGAGACCTGTATAATGATTGTACAGCAGCAGAACAAGGTTGTGTTTTATAGCTGTGACAACTATCCAAAAGGTGTCTGTTTCTGAGGGATGGGTGTTCTTAACAGAAAAAGATTCTGCTTTCCTGCTTTGAAGAAGAATTGTTGGACAGAATGGTTATGATATTGACGTCACTGATGCAGTTGTTTAGCATATGCATTGGGAAACAGACCCATATGTATGCATGCATCTAGAATTTCACACAGGAAGCTCCAGTGTGAGTACCATATCTGGAACAAGACCTGCTGCCGTGAGATAGAGGATAGCAAAATGGCTATGATCTTCCTTTATCC
Organism: Parus major; assembly: GCF_001522545.3. Lineage (NCBI taxonomy): Eukaryota > Metazoa > Chordata > Aves > Passeriformes > Paridae > Parus > Parus major. The sequence goes on along the minus strand of NC_031773.1, from coordinate 43,032,349 downwards.
TGGCACACAGTACAAATGTTGCTCTATACATGTGCATAGCAATAAGGGTATAGATTTATCAGACTTTGTTGTTAGGCAAACTCTGATGGACACAAAACATATAAATACTCCAAAGGTACTGTGGCTTTTGCTTGCTGTTAATGAGCATTGTATTAATACTAGCATAAATAAAATGATGCAGAGTTACAAGTCCACTGTGGAAAAGCCTCAAGCTGTTGTAATCTTCAGACTACCCACTGCTATAGGTCTCTGATACCAAGTAGATAATTTATTGTGGGTTAAAACAGAAAGCTCTTTACATAAATGAAGTATGATGTATATATTTTAATATTAGGTCCTTAGAAGAACATCATGATCATCCCAACGTGGTAATGGGAGATCTTCAGTCAGATGAAGAAGATATCATGAACAGTTCTGATGAAGATGATGACACAAATTCTGATTCCAGCAAAGGGGAAACTGATCTTCAAGAAGATAAACAGGTATCTTTTCATCTTTATCTTCTGAAGCTATTCCTCACTCTTGCAGTATTTCACAAGTTGTAACCTGTTAGGATATTTTCAAATGTAAACCATCTGTTGCCTATTGAGGTCTGACCTTCTGTTACCTTCTGTGAGTGCTAGCTTGGAGTGATTTTCCTTATTTTAATCTTATTTCTTCTTCAAATGAGAAGCAGGAAGACAGTGTTAAGTACTCTGAATTAAATGAAGTTATGAGGGTCCTGTCTCTCCCTCTGGAGGTACCCATAGTCTTACTTTCTCTGTCCTGGAGACCCTGTAATCAGCCTGCCTGTAGACCAATGCCTCTCCTCAGCACCAGTCCCAGCAGCTGTTTCCTTTGATAGTAGTTGTATCTGCTTCCTTCCTTTAAAAATAATTTAAAAACAAAACAAAAACAATGCCCCAACAAGATAAACAGAAAAACCCAATGAAACCTTACAGTGCTGGAAGAGATGACTTGGCATGGTGGGCCCGAATGTTGTTAAACCAAATGAGAGGACTAAATTGGGAAAGAGTCAAGGGAAAAGCTTGTTCCTGTAAAACTAAAGAAGACTTTACCTGTATAGAAGCTAATTTGCGTGCCTCTAGAAGTGCCCCCAATCTTTCACAATGGAGTTCTACACGAAAGTGTCCCTATTAGGAGGGCTCTCAGGCATGTTTTATGGAGTAATTCAGTGCTTGCTGTGAGGCATCTGCTGTTGCTGGCTTCAGCTGCCTGCGGCACGTGCAGCCGGCAGCTGGGAATTAACAACCAACTTCCTCACAGCGAGAGCAGCTGCAGAGGAGAATGAAGCAGTCTCTGCATCGGTCATCAGCTGGGCTTGTTTCATTTTTCCTTACCGCAAGCATGTGGCTGTTTTGATGCTTTATATCTGTTAGGGGACTTACAGGGCTTCCTTCCAGTGTTGTGCCGGAGAGCCTTATTTGTATCCCTTTGGTTCTCCCATTAGAGACTCTCAGAGCCAGAGTATCTTTGTCTGAGCAAATGCAAAGTGGCCCTTTCAGTGCCAGCTGGTATGTGAAAAGTCTTTCAAATGAGGTTGAAAACAGGCTGTGATACTTCGTTTTGTAATTGTTTAGCGGTAGCATCTTGTTCTCAAAATACTAATTTTCATCTCATTTGCAACTGACACATCCACAGTGATGGCAGATACCTTGCTCTGCATAATTGACTTACTTGTGAATTCAGTCTTGCAGGGAGCGTGTCAGCTGTGCTTTCTAAATAGGCAAGAGGCCTGAGAATAGGTGTTACAATCTTGTCTGAATGCAATTGACCCTCACTGGATAGATCTCAGTGTTCTTTAGCAATAGGTTTAATTTCATAAGTAAAATTCCAGATCTATGTGCAGATGTCTATCTATATAGTATATAAAATATATCATGTATTTAGCACATATGTGCTCTTATACAAAATTATTTAATTTAGAAATTAATTTTATTTCAGTAATTAGGTGTGGTGTCATTTGAATTCCAATGAAAAATTTTAATTTAGATTTATTTTTTATTTTGCATACAACAATATCGTTAAAACCAACCTATGAGTACTATCTGTTCCATGGTTTATTTTCCAGCACTTGGCACTAATTTATAGGTTTCGAGAAGAACTAAATCTTCAGAGAAATCTTGCAACGTTAGTGCTTATGCACCAAAGTTTTGTGGATAAAATGCCACCGGTATCTGATTTTTTAGATAAACTGTTCAGTGCTCATATTGTACCATATTCAATACAGCCTTCCCAGGAGTTCCATCTCACTTGAGTTGTATATCCTGTGGTTTTTTTAGGGCTCCTCATCATCTCTGTCTTTGTAGCCCATTAATGGAAGCCTGAATGTGCAGTAGATGTGACAGCTGGCAGCAGAGAAGCATATGGCAAATCATGAGAGCTGTTTTGGAGAAAGGTGTTCCATCTGATGGGAATTGTTACACTACACACGTTACACATGGAAGTTACACTGTGTAGCCTACACATTTGCATCCCAATGCCTGCCCCTTTTGCTCTGTTATACCTGTTCCCTCTGTCTGATGTTGGACAGTGCCATTGGTCTTTTGGAAGCCAAATATGCATGTGAAACCCAAAATCATCTCCACAGTGTTTCAGGCAGATGACAAGGCTCACATATCTGCATCTTTGAAGTACAGTTGCTATGTATTCCAGCAGCTCCGTTAGTAGATTGTCAGAAACTGGCTTTTCTCTTCAATGTGATTTTTTTCTTTTTTTTTTTTTTTTCTCCTGTCATCTTGTTTTTCAGTAAGGAAAATGTATGTCTTTTAAGATGTTTCTGAAACACATTTGAGTTCACTGAAAATATTACTGTTGCTGTATTAATCAGAAAAAAAGGGAATCAAATAAGATAGAAATACTACCTGTACTTTAGTACTTATGCTAAACCAGTAATTGTTGTTTGCTAGGACTTCATTCATTATGGCCTTCAGTGCTTTGTATAATAATTAAAAGAAAAGGCTGACAGTGTTGTAAAAACTGCCCCTAGCTAATATTGTTGTTTCCAGATACAAGCTAAATTGATTTTCTCACAGATCCTGAAAAATCGGAAGATGTCAAAGCCAAGAGATTTCAAAGCAGTATGAAGTGTTTTTCTCAGAAGTAACTATCAAATAATTACATTGAATTTAAGGAACTAACAGCTGGAAATTATCTTTATGACACTTTTAGTAGGTGTGTAGTGTAACATGTAATTTCATTTGCAGGGTAAGGAAGCTGGAAAGAAAACAAAGGTTTACCATATTGCTAAGGAGATCATGAGCTCAGAGAAAGTGTAAGTGTCAATGCTACACTTAATAAATACTCAATTTATTTTAATTGGGCAATTAAAATGTAACTGTTTGCTTTTTCTTGCTTTTCTGATAGGTTTGTGGATGTGCTAAAGCTCTTACACATTGTAAGTACTTAAAAAAAAAGCAGTTTCCTCTTCCTATTTGTTTAATCTATTAAAGTTTTATATTTAGGCTTTATGGTAGTGACTGTGCCTTTTTTCTGCTGCATCTACATATTCAAAATATAAAAATTAATCTAATTAAGCTGAACTTTAAAGTTTCACATTTTACATAATGGATGAATATTTTGCTGGTTTCTTCTGGATCTCCTTAATAATTTATGCAGTTTCCAGTTGAGTGTGGGTATTGAATACTGAAAATTGAAGATACATCAATTTGTGTTAATCAGGGTCATATTCATGAGCCAGCTTGTACTGGCTTATAAATATGTCCACAGCAACAAAAAGCTTTTGGTTAGAATAAGTCCTTAAATGGTGGGGGGAAAGCAGAAACAAATTATTTTTAAAATGTTACATTAAAATGCACATTCTTGAAGTAATCCAGCTAATAGCTCTAATGGTGCATCCATCACCAATGCAGTGTATTTTTTTGAGGCTGCAATTCCTTGACAGAGGTTTCCTTTCTGATAACACCTGTGATTGTAGTTCCTGCAATGTGTTGTACACAGCAAGGGTTAAGTATTTCATCCGTGTTTGTGCAGATCAGTCATCTGTAAAGCATGCTATGTTGAAGGTGATAATAGGAAATTAATTAAGAAATTTTCTTTCTATAGCTCTGTTTTGTGTGTTTTCTGTCAGGTTTGAAATGATATGTGTTTGTACCATTTTGTTACTCTATTAAGTGCAAACATAGTGGTTTTTTTCCTTGGGCAATAGAAGCGGTTATATTGCAAACAGATGCATTGGTCTATCTCAGTCTCTTGAGAAGTGAGTTCTGTGAAACTGAGAACAAAGGATCTTATAGATTGTTGTATACCAGAGATTTTTTTCAGGGAACAAAAAACTCACCACATCTTTTGCTGATTTCTCTTTTGCTTTCCTCCTAGTAAATGATTTTCTGGTTCTGTTCAAGCTTGGTTTTTAAGAGCTGGCTTAGTCAGTTGCAGCCAATATATAATTTATATTCAATATGGTTTCTAATACAGAACTCAAATACTGGTAAAAGACAGTTGTCCTAGGCAAGTTTTAAGCTATGTAATTTTAAATTATCATATTTTTCTGACATTTAACTTATTTTTTGGAGGTATCTTTGCTTTTCAGTGTACCAGCTTTTAGGTAATATGTGCAGTACTGGAAGAAAGGCTGTTGGTGAGGAGGATGCAGGCAAGCAGAAGAACAATGTGAGAAAGAGAAGAGTGGAGAGCTTAGGAAGTTTCCAGGATAAAGCTGTCCCCACAGTGTAAATGTGCAGTGTTGTAGGATGTGTTTTGCTTTTCCTTTAATGGATAACTTGCAGCTCTATCCATGACAGTTTGCTAGTTTTTAGCTACCAAATAAAAACTATTAGAAGTGTTTTTGTTGGCTAGCAATAACAGTCAACATGTATTCAGCCTGGTCTAACAGGGAGGATGTTAGACTAGGAGTTTAGGAAATACTTTGTCCTGAACTTGTCAGTTGGCCTGCAGCAGGAACCTTGGTGAGTGTCCTTTTAAGAGAGGGCACTGGTTTTGAGGCTTTGTGTGTGTGTGCATTCTTTGTTAAATAAAAACTGCCATAGCTGAGAAAGGTTGCAGATGCCTAGTTTATTTCCACAGAGTGGTATGCCTGAGTATTTGTGTGTTTTCCACACTCATTATTGAATCATTTGATTTAATCATATATTTCTTGTGGGTAATATTTTAATGCTGATAAAGCTATCCTTTTGATTTTGATGTGCACTGACCATTTTGGCTTACTAATTACCAGTCAAGCAACCTCTGACAAATTTTTGATTTAGAACTTAGATTCTCCTCAGACTGGGCTCTTTTAGCCATAGTAAATTTTTGGCTTATCAGGGGATGCTCCATTGCACCTTCTGATCCATCTATTAGTGGTTTTCCACTTAAAATTAATGACTAATTCCATTACCAATGATCTGAAATGAATATACTCTCCTCAGTATATTTTACTAATGTCAGCTAAATGTATCACATGGCGCCAAGGAAGTGGACTGTTGATGTAAGAAAGAACTTTTTAATTTGCTTCATCTTAGGGCCTTTGAAGTGGAATCTAAAGCAGTTGAGGAGGTAGGAATGTGACTGCAAACTGTTTATAAGTACCTCTGACATTTTTTAGCACTTTTTTTCTTTTATGTTGACAAAGTCAAGTTAGGTGGAGCAACTCTTCCAAGATACCAGTATACCAGCCTATGTGGACCCTGTCACACACTACATCTGACTGCTTCTGATGAAGACACACTGCAAAACTATAAACACTTGGTGATACTTCTATAAATACTAAACAAGTTGGTCATAACAGAGATAAGGGACTCACCTGGTTTTGCACACAGAGACTCAGAAGCAGCAAACGGGGTTGCTTGAAGATGTAATCAAACACTGGATGTAATCTTGAATTCTGTTTCAGTTACAGTATTTCTGTTACAGTGTTAGTATTTTTTTTAGGGCAAGATTTCAGTAAAATGCTTTTAGAAACTCCTGGAAACAAAGGAGTTTAAATCAAACTAGCTCTTCTGTATGCATATCTGTGAGATGCATTGCCTCCTGAGAGTAAACAAGGTTGAGAATATGGGAGAAGTGCTATTTTTTCCTAAGGACACTTGCAGGAAAAAGAAACTGTGAACTGGGTATAAAACACAAGTGACATAAGAAAAACAAGCTTATCACTTCTCTCTGAGTTGTCCTGTGCCTAAAAAACACCCAGTGTTCCTGGAAAAAGGAACAAGGCAGGATTGGTGCCCTTTGTACTTCTTTCTTGCGAGATTCTTTGGAGGTGGTTTGCTTTCCATGAGTGAGAGGACCTTCTCAGCAGCACCCTGGCACTGAGGGTAAGCTGCCTGGCTTATTTGTTGTCATTTTTTTGGTACAGTTTTGCTCTGAATTTTGTTCTTTTGCCAGAACCCTCTGCTCTTTTTGTTTTTCCACTCTTTTTGATTCTGTTTCCTCCCTGCTGCTGAGGTATAAGCAGCAAGGCTTCTGGTCCAGCAAAGAAACCTGTTTTTTTGAGATTACTCCTTTGCCTGTAAGGCTTAGTGTATAACTTTTTGCTGTGGCCTGTGAGCTTTTGCCTGAGCCTTTAAACCTGTGCTTCTGACTTAGACCCCTATTCTGTCCATGTTTGGACTCTGAGACCAAGTAAGTAGGAGCTTATCAGTAGACACCTCTTAGCATTTCTGCAGACACAAGATCAACCTCTTATTGCAGAGGGCAGATTGTTTTCTCTTGTGTGTCCTTCCAGAGACACAAGAGTGAGAAATTCTGGTTTAATGTTTCCATTTTTCAGAAGAAAATGGCAATGTTCTGTGTATAAAAACTATATATAGTTTATGTATATGTGTGTGTATATATATAAACTGATGTCTATTGTAGCAAGTATTATGAAAAATAATTCATAGTAGATTTGGAAAAAGAATGTAGCAAAAAATAGAATAGCTATAGCCTTTGGAGCAAAGTTCTGATCTCTGGTCCTGGCTTATGACGGACTTACTGTTTGATTGTGAAAAATTCTCTCAACATCCGACTCCTTTTTATCCATTTACATAATTTCAATATTTGACCAGTCTGAGGTGCATATGTTGATAAATATTTCTCTGAAGTCTCTGAAGTACTTTAGAACAGCTGAGACATTTGACAATGAGTTGTAACTGTAGTCCTTTTACTAAGAAGACTAATAAAATAGTTTTCATTAAGAAGAAAGTATTGTTCTACTATTTATCCTATTGTCTGAAATAGCATTCTGGGAATATGCCACAGTCAAATCATTGATTATTGAAAAAAAAAGTCAACTACATTAGTTTGTTAAAGACTTATAAATTATTTTATTACCTGAGAATAAAGGTGTGGAACAGCTTGGCAGCTTTCTAAAAGTAATGGCATATGTTTGAAAAATGTTATGATCCACACTTAGTCATAGTCATAGTCTTGGTTAACTATAGTTACTGTAGTTTGACTTAGCAGTTTATGGCTGATAGTCTGACTCTAGCTAGGAGTGTCTATTTATATTTTAAATAATCTATTTATGCAATCTTCTGTAGCTGTATTGCTAAGCTGTCATGTTTACAGTTTGTCACATCTAGCAGCCTGGCTGTTGTGAAACTTCCTCTTCTTCCCTCCTCCTTCCCCATAGGATGTCTGTGTGTTTGTGTATTCCTTGAAAAGTATCCAAGCGCAAACATACTTTTTTCCCTAAATTAAACTGATACTTGAGCTATCTGCAGGTGTATTTAGCTGGGGAATTTGTTCCTCAGTGCAAGGGATTATGACTTTTTTTTTTTTTTTTTTCTGATGGTATGTTTTGGGAGAACAGATCCAAGATGAATATTGGTTGAAGCTTTAGGAATAGAATACATGACTATTTTTAGATTTTGTATTACTTTCTCTTTCTGTTAAATTGCCAAGAAGTTTTAATTTCACCCATTTGAAATTATCTTAATTCAACTATTAGGTATCTGAAGGTACACTTGACCCAGTCAGCAGCTGAATGAGGTTTTAGTGTGCTCAGTACCTCTTTTGGTTTACAGCTAAAATTGTCCTTTACTCCTTAGACTGACACAGGCAGATCATTGTGGGCCGGGAATCCTCTGGTGGGAAGAACTGAGGGATCATGAGTCAGGGCCTTTGCAGAGGGGAAGTGCATGGGCTGATTGAAGATGATTCAGAACAGGGTCAGAATTATTTCAGATATCACAGCCTTTTGCTTGTTTAAGGAAGTTGCATTGAAGGAGTGGTGTGAGGAAACAAAAGCAGTGATGATGGTAACCTCCTCAAATATTGTTTAAATACTCCATGGCTATAAGGGGAGTGTATACCAACAAGATAAATAGAATTTCCTACACATTTTCAAGTTGGAAAATGTGTTACTGCCTGTTTTATCAGGCGGTAATTCAGCAACAGTATGTACTCAGAAGCCATTAATATGCCTAGACTGGATTTTCATATGGACGAGTACCCAGTGGGAAGCTGTCTCAGCCTAGCATAAACTAAAACTGTTTCTGGTCTGGAAAGAATGTTCCTTCCAGGGATGGTGATGTGTACTGTCCTCATGAAGTAGCTATGTGAAAACAATTACCTTTATCTAATCAGTAAAAAGTGATATCAGAAGATTATTATTGGGCCAGAATATAATGTAAAACTAGAAATTGTAAACAAGTATTTCAAAAAATGGACAATAGCCTCCCCACTTCTGAAAGGGAAAAAAAAAAATCTGGTTAAAAGCTGGGATGATTCAGCATAACTAGCATAATATTTTGGGTTTTGTCATGCAGCATATGAAACATCTCTAGAGTTGCAAATGTTTCTCAGTGAAATAAGCATAATAATTCCAAAGTGTGGCAAGTTGGTTTTTGGATATTTTTTTTTATTTTTTATTTTATGTTTTTTTCTGATGAGTAAGATTTCATTATTTCAAAGACCTATTTTTAATTAGAAAATCTGTCATTAAAATTCACTTGTAATGGATTGCTGCATTGCTTCAAACAGAATAATTTCTAGGACAACCTAGGTGATTGCCTTTGAACAGGCTGATGAAAGCAGTGCTCTTCAGCAGTTTTATATAGGACAATGTGCTAAATATGTTTGTAATATAAATCACATCATGCAGGCACGTATAGATATCAGAGCAATGTATGTATTATTTGCAAGAGCAATTCTGCTTTTATTTAACAGTGAACTGATTTAGGTTTAGAAGGAGCTAGGTCTTGGTACTTTAAATTACTTTTACTAGAGTTTCTAATTTCTAAGTCATTCATCTACTTGCATTAAAAGTTGTCATCTGAATACTTTCCACCCACTGCGGTGAAATTTCAGGGTTTAGTTTGTAAATTAGTGTATTTTATATCTGGTAATTAAAACAGATCTGATCTATGTTTTGTCCTTTTGGGTATGAAATTACTTTCTCGGAAGGCCGGTACCTTCAAGTGAAAACTCTGTTAATTCCAACCTTGTTACATTTGTTTTTCTTTTCCCACCCCTGATCCCCAGGCATGTGCTCTCAGCATTCAACTCTTGAGTTTATCTCAAGATGAACTTGGCCTGACAGTTACTTCACACCCACTACCAGGTTAAAAATAAATCTTAATATGATTACAGTGGCAAATGCATAGTCAGTAGTGAAGATAATTTTTAAAAAAAAAAAAAAAAAGAAAAAAAGAAGAGAGCATTGGAATTTAGCTCTTGTTGTTTCACAGGCTTTTGAAAGGTTCACATTATCTTTCTTCCCTGTATTTCCTCTCTGCAGCACTTCTTCAGCTTACTCAGTTGTAGAAGGGGACATAGGGGGTGATGAAGTAAAGTTTTGGTTGGCTGTTTTAATGACAGAGCCTTTCATGGTATAATTTATAAACCATGATGAAGCTGATGGACTTTGTGTCAAGCTAGTTGAAAAATCAAATCTGCATTTGGAAAACACCCTGCAGACTCTTTGAATGTTGTATCTAGAAGTTAAATAAATGCTCTTAACTACAGCTGAGTTTCCTGTGTTATCTAGTGGCGCTTAAACCTGTCTCCCTGCGCTCCTTTTGTTGTTTGGTCAGGGGCAAGCCTGGGTTGTTGATTATGGTACAGACAAAACTGCTTTGCTTTTCATCCTGCAAGTTGCCTTATGACATTCAAACGAAATTCTTGTCTCATCCTATGGCAAAATGCATACAGTATATTGAGTGTGCATACAATTGGGGGTGGGGGAAGAATATTATCATAATATGATGACGCATTGTTCATGAAGCTCTCCAGAATGCCTCATTTGAGCTTTTGCCATTGTAATTCCATGTATCATTTCAGTGTTAAGCAATGCCCCAGGGTCAGGAAAACCCATAAGATGCAGCTGGTAGTTAACCTATGTGTCACTAGTCTGCACAGAAGATGTAAACCAGAACATTTCCATATGAATAATGCCATCTGTTTTTTAACTCCTTTGCATTTAGTTCTCAACCTTCCCCCTATTACAGCCAGTGTCCTGTATCTCGTTTCAGTTTCTTGTCAGAGCTGCCCAGTCACAGCCTTTGTGACCCACAGGGTCACAAAGCAAGGAAGCGTGTCTGGAGCTCATGTTGCCCAGAGCTGACGTAATGAGGGGGGAGAGCAGGGGAAAGTTGAGGCTTCAGTTTGAGAGACCCTAAATAATGCCAGATGCTGGACTGATAGGATAGCCAGTAAGAACTGTAGTAGTAGACCTGGGAAGAGGGGAAAGGGGGAATTTTTACTTTTTCCTCAACCTGAGGACCCTACAGGTTTCCAAAGACAGGCGTGGACCCCATGCACATTTAAAAGATAACTTATTACTGTACTTAGAACATTTTATTGGTCACTTTTTTCAAGAAACCTATAGATTGTACATGTGATATTAGGTTTCATTAACCACAAACTCTAAAAGAGCTCTTCTGGATTAATTCTTTTTGCCCAAATTTAAGTGAGACGCAGTAATATGTAACACTACGTAATTTATGTTTTCTTTTTTGTCAGTTTAGACAGTGTTGTTTTACCAGTGAAATGCTAGATTGCTAAACTTTTTGAAATTTTTATTTGCTTGTGAATAAGGAAAATACCCTGTATAATGGATACTGAGTTTCAATCTTGGCCATGATGATTTGTGTGAGATCAAGATTTAAATTTTGAATAGTTTAATGAGGACCAATGAGCCTCCCTGTTGGGAGCTGCTTATAGCATAAAAATGCTATCAGATCCTTCAAGGGTAAGAAGGGTGCTCCTCCTCCCTTGTAAATGTTTCAAAGGTACTAGTCAGAGTTGACTTTGATCATTGCTAACATTTGAAATCTTGTGATTCCCATGTTGTTACAGTATCTTTTTTGTTAAATGTTAATTTTCCTGAATATAGAAGAGTTGCTACATATGGTAATTTTTTTTACCCTGCTTTTTGCCCTCCAAAATGGCATTTGTAGATGAGTTATGAACACCAGGATGATTTTTAAGTAAGATTGCGTTATCTGATATAAAAGTTTTGCTTTTTGACTTATATATTTACAAGAAGACACTTAAGGCTGCCAGTAACCTTAACCTTGCAGATACAAGCTTTGTTTAGCTCACCTTAGTTTCCTCATAAGTAATACTAACACATTTCTTAAGGGCATGTTGTAAAAATAATGAACAACTTCTATATTATGCATACAGGACCAAGAAAGTAAAGCTCCAGTGTCAAACCAAAAGGATTAAGGCAGTCCCGAGGGAGTAAATTGAAGCTGCAGAAAAACATAACCCAGATGGTACCTGCTTTGCCTTTGGTAATAGGGAGCAGTGCCTGGAATGTCTGCGATGAGAACTCTGTTGTGCTCTCTGTGTTGGTGCTTTGAAGGCTGTTCACTCATGGCAAGGGGGGTTTCTGTCCTCTTTGTACTCCGGCAGGATTTCCGGGATGCTGTGGCACATGCCTCTAGGCAACTTGGAAAGCCAGTGATTGAGGACAGAATCCTGAATCAGATCCTCTACTACCTACCTCAGCTCTACGAACTCAATCGGGACCTCCTGAGGGAGCTGGAAGAGCGATTATCTCACTGGTGATTTTAAATAAAGGGATTCCACTCCTTTGATGTCGAAATTTATCTGAGGGGCTTATCTGACTTCATGTGATCATGGTTTGACTCTTGTTTGCCTTTCATGTACCTTCCTAAACATCAGAATTTACTTTGAAAGGGTAGGAGATTATTTTTCATTTAGATGTGATTTTTGTGCCATTTAGATGCATTCCAAAAGGCATGAAAATACATTTTTATAGCAATCACAGTTTCTATTTGAAATTTCGTTTTTAATTGAAAGTTCTGGTCCCTGCATGAGCATAATAAGTGTACTGATTTCATTAGGGAAAAAGGAGGCTGTTCTGAAGACTGGCTTTTTAGAGGTAATTTAGATCTGCTGATCAGGCACAGCGTTGATTGACAGCCACAATCGCCTTGAAGACCATTCTCAGTTACCACTGGTGGGTGGAGCTATACAAAACCTACTGACAAGGTCATTGCAATGGGTACTTTTCTCACCTTGAACTAAGGTGTTCAAACAGTTCAAGATCATTTTTAAAAGGCTGTATATTAAGTAGTTCTCATCTAACACTACTGTATTGAAAAACCTAATAAGGTTTTTCAGAATAGCAGTTGAGATGGGTGCCTATCTGCAGTAAGCTTTTTGTTCAGAACATAAACTAGCACATCTTACTCTGAAAAAGAAAGATGCTTTGCTGTAAGGTTAAGAGATATGCTCTTTTTAGCTCTAATTGCATCTTTTTTGTTGTTCTTGTTTCTAGGCTTGAGCATCAAAGAATTGCTGATATATTTGTTAAAAAGGGTCCCTACCTGAAGATGTATTCAACTTACATCAAAGAATTTGATAAAAATGTTGCATTATTAGATGAACAGTGTAAGAAGAATGCAGGATTTGCATCAGTAGTCAAAGACTTCGAGGTATTGTACTATTTTTATAAGATGTATCCTGTTTTGTGACTTTTTAGCAGTTGTGATCCTCCACTGGGCTTTAGAAACTATCCTTAATTTGTTTGTATTTTGGTGATTTTTTTCTGCAGTCTCAGTTTAAGACAGGACAAAGACAAGAGGCCTTTTGGGTGTTTCCGATTCAGATTGTTTTGAATGCAAATGATAATTAACATTTTTGAAGCATGGATTTTTAATTCTGTGTTGTCTTTAGATTAATTAAAACTTGGACAGTGAGCACCCCTGTCTTCTCTGCCTTTTTGCCTAATGGGCACTGACAGCGGGTCACAAAGGAGCATGTTGCCCTTCCTATCCTGTTTCCTTTATTTCTGGGAAGCTTCACCTCTCTTCCTCCTAGGTCAAAGCACCTGTTTTGAATCTACAGGATATAAGTGCTTACTCATGTCTTTTACGCATGGGTAGTTTTGCATGCAGTCTTCCACATGGAAATGCTTGCTCTTTAGTGAGGTGCTTAACACTGTGGCAGTAGCACTTTTCAAAGATAAAAAGCTTATCCGGTATAATCAGTAATTGTTTGTATGCATGTTTTCTTTTCTAACTGCTGTGGAATTGTTACTTATTTTGAGTGTTTCTTTCAGATGAGCCCCCGCTGTGCTAGTCTGGCCCTCAAGCACTATCTGCTCAAGCCAGTTCAGAGGATTCCCCAATACAGGCTCCTGTTGACAGGTACAGTCAAGCTTTTTGCAGGCTTAAGAAGCCAGTCTTGACATGCCCCAGGACACCTGTTTTCAGACAGTTATATCCATCTATAAAGTGTGTTTATCTGACTTCAGTATGTGAGGCTCTTTTAAAACATGTCACAATATGTGAAGCTCTTTTTAAAACATGGTATGGGTTTAGAGGCTTTTTCTTGCTAATAGTGATTGTGGTAATATACACAAGCAATGTTTCCAATACTGTGGTGTGTTCTGATGGTAGATTCAACAGTACATAGAAAACATGAAAGCTGTGATGGTTTTTGCTTGAATCTGTGGTAATAGGAGCCTGTAATTTCCTCCAAGGGTTGGAATGCTCCTATTCTGCATTGGGTTTTGCCTTTTTGTTTGTTTTCTGGGGGGGGATGGAGGTTTAACAAATGAAAAAGGCAGTATGGAAAATTGGAGCAAGGAGAAGAAAGGTATCTATGCAACTGTGAACTGCTAAGTAGCATCTCCATTTCTCCCCCACCCAGGTGTTTTGTCTGTAAAATCCATTCTCTTTTAAAGGCAGAACACATGTTTTTAGTGCACACCAGTAAGTGCTTAAGACTTGCTACCAGAGCCAGCTTAGGAGCTGATTTGGAGCTAGAAAATCTGGGCTCTGTACCCTGCTCTGTCACTGGCATGTTTGGCTGGCCTTGAGTAAGTCATCTCCATAATGCAGTGAGGGTTTTTGTCTGTAAAGGGAGGGCAGTGACAGAGGCCTCCTTTGTGAAGTATTTTGGGATGTGTTTGTTGTAAGAGGGGGATGGCTCCTGTAAGGATTTGGAAATACTTAAGGCATTGTTTTTGAGAGCCATTGCTTCTTGATGAGCAATTTAAAAATAGCTTCTGTTTATGTAGTAACTGCAAAATAAAATGCTCTGTGACCTTTTTTTTTGGCTCTGTAGCAGCTCATTGGCATTTCCCCAGCATGTACTTAGACTAGTGATGCTGTGGTAGATTCAGACTTAAGTGTTATAGCGCAGTTACCAAAAGTTATTAACATTAACTTTTTCATTTTAATCATCTCATTAAACTCAAGGTGTTGAAAAAAGGTGGAGAACTCCTATTAAATGGAATATTCTGTAGGGGAAAGTCTTAATGATACTTAACTGATTAAATCAACCCATAAAACAGCATTTGGGGACTTGCTTTATTTTAAAAGGATACTCAGAGCATGGTATAGTTTGTTATACACTTCAAAAATCAGTGGAGCCTTGGGTAAGTTCAAAGGTTTTAATTGGAACAGAATTTAGTTGAATAGAGGATCAGGATGAAGCAAATGCCGTTGTCAGTATACACAGCAGAGCTAGAGATGTCAGGGATGGTTGGCACTGAAACAAAACTCAGATATTGAAGGGGGGAGTTCCTCATGATGATTAATTGTTACGGTGTCTGGGACAGACTATTTTAGACCTGAGAAAAGCCTCATCCTGTGCTGATGGGGGTTATTGTAGGTGTCCCCAGTCTGCAGACCTTACCATGACCGTACCTTACCAGACCTTGCCTGCCCAGCTTTAAATACACCTGCAAATGCTGCTGAAAAGAATGAGATTGCCATGCCAGTAGCAAATATAGAAACGTAATTTTCTCTTGTTCTGTGTGAACAATAAAAGAGATCAGGCCAAGAATTTAATTACAGTGGAGCTGGAGAGTGATGTTTTGGATCTGTTTCATTTTCAGTCTGTTCAGTCTTTCACGCATGTATGTTGCCCTTTAGTTCTGACTCTTCCATGTCTCTGTGGCTGACCCATCTGCTTAGTTACCTTCCAACAGGTCTGTGTAATAATGAGCAATGCCTCTATAAACTTGTGCTATATGAAAATCTGGAGGACATGCAAAACATTTGTATCTTTTATTGCAGTGAGATGTAGCAATGGAGCAGCTGCCTAGGCCAGAGACGGTGCTGGGGGGTGGGTCTGTGGGGAGGAGGACGAGAGCAGCAGAATGAAAATATTCCAGGAAATGAAGCTGTCAGGCCTGAGTCAGCAGGGATTTCTTCCTATTTAGATGTTCTGTGTCAGTGGGGCAGCTTTGTACTGGTAACCTGCTGCTACTCGGTCACATCACAAGGTTGTTGCAGTGCTTTGAAGTGGAGTTACTTTTGTGCTAACAAAAGCAGGAGCAGGTGGACTCATAAATCAGGCAAGGAGATGTACAGCTCAGCACTGTTTCTGTTTAATTATACAGCTTCTCCAGTCTAGTAAGTGGACTTCCATTTTCTCACATACTGGCCCTGAGTGCTGTAACAGTAAATACTAGATAGCTCATGGGGGAGGTTAATCAGAGGCCTCTGATTTCTGAGAGAAATGAAGGAGAGGGGATTCTCTTCTCCCCAAAACCTCTAATTTGAGTAGATGACTTGAGACTGTGCAATATGAACAGGCTCTTGGTTCTCACTGGCTAAGCTTCACTCCTCTTTTTCACAGCATAAGGTTGGCAGAGAGTGTCTTTTATTATCCTTAACTGGGTTATAGTGAGGGGAGGCTGAGTGGGATGAAAAATTAGCCTTTTTGCACTCTGCAGCTTTGCAGGTTGGAAATAGAGTTGTCAGACTCGAGCCAATTACATGTTGTGGAACAATTTATGTGAGTTTAATTACATTAGACAACCCAAGACAAAAAGTAGTTAATGACGCAGAAGATAATTTTAAGCTGAAGTGATAGCCACTGCCCCCAGCAAGTGGGAAGAGGGAATTGGGGGCTGCTGTCAGGTAGAAGTAAGCATACAGAAATTTTCATCATAAAAACAGTACTAGTGTGCTTTTATGTTTATTTTTGTTGTGCATTGGGTTATCCAGCAGAATTAAAAATTTCTGAAGATATGATTAAAGTCTTTGTAGTCTGAACAATGAAAGCTTATTTCAGAGGGGAATTTATTTTTTTTATTTGGCAAAGACATTAGATGTCATTTCACCTTAATATCTGACCTCTGTATTTATTTCGTCTAGGAGTAGTTTTGCAAAAATTTTACTGCAACATTTTTCATGTCTGTGCAATCAGCTTGTCTGTATAGCTTATGCCAGTACCTCCAGAAAGCTGTTGTGAGCACAGAATTTCCAGTGTGTATTCACAGAAGAGACTAAAAATATCTGTTCTGATGCTTCTCTGAAGCTGAGTTTTAGCTGTGAACTGAGGTCCACTTACCAGATGAAGAGAACACTAAGATGAAAATTACCTATTTATCACTTTCAGGAGTTTACAGTTTAATTGGCTGCTGCAGTTTTGTAAGACAAAGGCTGCCTTCTGTTTTAAATACATAATTTTAAATGTATGCAATTAGGTTAAAATCTTGATTTTCCCTCTTCTCTTCACTGATTATATAATTTAAAATGCTAGAAAATACCCATTCAAAAATGGGTTTGAGTTGTGGTGTTTTGAGAAACATGTTATAAAGCATGAATATGCCAAGAAATAATTAGTTCCCATCTTGGGTCTCTGGTTTCATGTTCCCACTGCAATTACTTTGGATGTTAAACTGGATGTCTTCATGTACCAGAGGCAATGTCTTAGAGTGCCAGCTGTACATTTGCAGATGAGGAAATTATACCCACCTTACCTCTTGTTCCCAGCCTGTAGAGGTCAGTGAGTGGTTTGGGGGCTTTATTTTTGCATGAGCTGCAGGGACTCCTTTTTTTATACTGGGAGATTCCCATTGGAGTCCTTTGTGCTGGCCCCAGTGAAAATCAGGTTGCAATTGTAAAGTTTTAATTTGTCAGTTTAATGAAGGAGTGCAAAGAGTGCTCTGCCTCAGCAACATGGTATAGCTCCAACATAAGACACCACCCATCCACAGGCAGGGCAGGAGAGGGCAACTGGTGGCATATCTGTGACAGGTTCCTCCAGCTTAAACCAAATTAAAAAACCCAGTGTGAACTATTCTCAGTTCCTTTCAAAATACCTCCTGGGTTTGTTTTTTTTTTCCCCTTATACGAGCCTCTTACCAGAATAACAACCCAAGGTGAAGCAAGGTTAACTTTGTTTTTTTTTTTAATTGAATATATGGCCACCTAAATATTGCATTAGAATGGCTGGTAGCTACTACAGCTCAAGATTTTGAGGGACGTGAAGGATGCAATATTGATATAGTAAAGCAGGAGAAGTTTTGGTGCCAAGTCAGACTTCTCTTAAAAGATCAGATTAACCAAATCCTGCTAATGATCAGGCAGATCTCTGAGGAGAGCAGAAAGCTGTGAGTGTTCCCATGGCCCAGCCAATCATACTTCCCAGAGCTCCCTCCCTGCCTCCCAGCTGGTTCCTCTTCCTGCACCCCAACCTGCTCTTCATGCTTCTCCCTTGGATCCTCCCTTAGGTCTTTGCCAAACAATAAAAAGTCAGTGCCAAATGTTTCTCTTCCTGCAGTTCTGTTTTTCTCAAAGCTTTCATTAGCTGTGACAAATTCTCTTACTCTTCGGAGCAATTCTACTGCAGGAACATGTTTCATAATTCCCTTTTAATTTTGTGCACAAGGAAAAGATTACAATATACTGAATGGTCTCTGAGGGGCATGCATGAAGCAAGACATCTTATGAAGGCAGGAACAATTGGCTCCTGATCATTTTTGAATGAAAGAATGAATTTGGGTAGGGCAAGCATATGGGAGTTGAATTATTTCACTCCTACACGAAGCTTGTACAACTGAGAAGCTAAAATTGAATGCTTTGCTACATTACATGTAGTTAGTTTTTATTAGATCTGCTTGAATATTAATACTTAATTTAAAAGGTAATTATAAATCGGTATTTGTTGCTTTTATCAGTCTAATGCATATCTTTTGGAACATTTCTGTTTTGGTTTCTTTTCATTTTAAGGAGTTCAAAGCTTATAGAGGGTAGATGGTTGATGTTTTACTAAGGATATATATTAATTTTTGACAGGGTATTACACTTTTTGATGAACTATACACTCAACCAGGGAATGGAAACTCGAGGGGGATGTTTTCTTGTATAGTCATACATTTGGAGATAATTTTAGCAAAGTAAAATAGATTTTAAAACTACTAAGACTTTAATGGATCAAGGGTGCCATCCCGTGGTTGAACTATATTTGTCATTGAAAACAGAAAAATGCCTATTTGAACATTGAGGGAAGTATATTGTTTTTATTACTGAAAAATATTAATAATAATCAGATCTTCTTTAATGGAATACATTTTTTATTAACTTCTATAGACTATTTTAGGTGTTCGGACAAATACCTATAAACCTCAAAAGTTTTTGCATCAGCTTAAACGTAAATGATTGCAAATATGTACTAATTTTTCACTTGCTTGTTTTTTTCTGGAATAATGTATACAATATATCACTTTTCACTGGAGAAGACCACTGTTTCAGTAACCTATCTCTTTGCTGATACACTTTCATTATGGAAATGCTAGTTTTCACTTTGTTATTACCTTGACACATTTAAAAGATGAAGTAGTACATCTTTGTTGATTAAGTAGTGGATCTGAACAGTAGATTTCCAGGAAAATGAGGGGGTTTGCTACTTTCTGGTGTTGTTTATTCATTTAACAAAACTATCTCTATATTATTTTTTTCTTTATACAGATTATTTAAAGAATCTTTTAGAAGAATCTGCAGACTATAGGGATACTCAAGGTAAATGTCTCTTTAAAGAAATAACAGCTTATGTACCAATGTTTCCAGATTTTAAATGCAAAATGCTAAGCCAGTATTAGAAATGTTTTCTATTTAATTTTAAGTTGCTCAGCAGAGATACTAAAATATTGCACTCTTGTGTTTTGAAAAAGTTTGGAGCTGGCCGTGATATCAGCTCATGCTTGAGTTGAAACCAAGAGATAACAGTGAAGCTCCACAGGCAGTTTAAATAGATATTTTAGGCTATTGAAAGAGACAGTCCCTTGCAACTGTAGACCTTTAATAGGCAGCCTGCTCTCTCCAGCTATGAGCCTTTCTGGCCTCCTCCTCTCTCTTTGTGCCAGGACAAGCATCCATGTGGCAGAAGTGAGCAAGATCAAGGAGCTGCCATGGGTGATATTTAACCTGAGGAGTTCTCCAGTTTGACTTGTCAGAAGCTGCACAAACACAAGTTACTTACACAGGTTTGCCTGCATGTGGGGAGAAAGGAGATCAGAGGAAATGAGAAGTAGTTGGTGATGAAGAGGACAGGACCACACACTTCACAGTAGTGCAGGATTAAGGTGGTTTAACTCAAGCATATCAATGCAATGCACATTCAGGCTGTTTCCTTCTTTAGAATGTGCCTCAGTAGTACAAAAAATGCTCCCAGTCCATGTTTCCTTTTCGTTTGCATAAGGTTCTGTCACATTTGTGCAGGTCCATTACCTTTAGAGAGTAGTTGTAGTTGATTTAACTTCAATAAATGAATACCTTCAATTTACTGAGCCAAGTTTGCTTTGTGTGCTGGTACAATACTGTGAAATATATGAGTAAACACATTTCTTAGGACATTTAGACCTATTAAAGTATGTTGAAGATACAAGCCAAAAATATTTTAACTGATGGCTCTCAAAGAGATAGAAAAATTCATCTTGCACTTCTTATGGCTGTGAACAAAATAACACTTGCACTGCATATTAAATAGCTGGCTACTTGAAAAGAGAGCAACCTAAATATATACTTCACTTTTTTTGTGGTTCCTCCAGCTTCTTTGTTTTTTGTAGTTATCTATTTCACAGTGTTTTTTTCTCCCTTCTTATATCAGATAGAAGCTGAAGCTAAGTTAAAACAACAATTAAGTGTTAATTTGACATTTGACATATTTGGTAGTCCATCTTACAACTTGGGTAAGAAAAGAAAGTCTAATTTTTAGTCACCAAGATCTTTCCTGAAATAATTAAGCTTAACTTACTTCTGAATTTGCTTAGTTGTTGAATTCCACTGCAGGGCCTGGGAGTGAAGGGGAGGAGTGGAGAGGAAGACTAGGTTTGGTTGTGATTAGTACTCTTGGAAAAAAAAACCCCAAATAGCACAATTCTTTGTGCTGACCTTCATTTGAATACATTACTTCAGCTAAGTGGTATAAGTGGAATGCTCTTCCCTGCCAAGAAGCACTTTGTTTCTGGACTTTGACCCTATAGATTATTTTATGTTGTTGTTTAGTTTCATTTAGTCTTGGCTGTATAAATAGTCCTGAGATCCTGGAACTTTCCCTTCAGTAGTAGCCAGCAAATTTTATAATTTTCTCTAAAATTCTTCAATCTTTCTTGAAGTCAATGAATAAAATTTTAGGATTTTAATATATATAGTAACTGAGAAATGAAGGAAAGTATAACATAGAGAATCAGGTGCTCATTCCTATCTTTGTGAATTTAGCTACATTTCCCTTCATCTTCTTTCACATGGGTGGGAGCTGGGAAGGGTTTTGCCTGAAGCAGCTCCAAGCTACATTTCAGCAGGCTTGCTTGATACCCTGGCATCTATATCTAAACTTAAATTTTGCTTGAATGCTTGATATGTGCTATGTATTTTAGCTGTTTGGCTCTGTGCTTGCATTGTCTTGGTTTGTAACAATTTTTTACAAAAATTCTCCTTTGATTGGCTTAGGAGGAGCTTTATATTCATGTCTGTTTAGTTCCTCATATGGCTTCATGACATTCTGAACCTTTCCATTCAGAAAGCTCTGTCTTTTAACATATTCCCTTTCCCAATATGAGTCAACAAGAAGGGAAGTATATGCATTCTACAGTACTAATATTCTAATGATTATCTAGGAAAAAACCCCAAGGACTTGGTTTTACCTGGTTTGGTAGGCTTCTCTGTGGACTTTTAACCAAATTTATTCCCTTCTTTGAAGTGCTTGACTGTAATTCAGTCACTCAGAAGGTGTTAAATGCTTCATCAGAACAGTTGTTCTAGTTTTCTGTTAAGTGTCTTTTTTCTTCTTAAGTAAATTGCAGGTTTTTGGATAAGATCCTTTATGGGATGCATCCTCAGACTGAACGCTCACTGTGTTCACATAATCATTTTATATAACTGCTTTTTACACTTACTCCTTAGGATATTTTACAGCTGAGTTGCTGGTTATTAAAAATCAGTACTTAGCAAATTGCTCTTTTTTTTCAGAGATTTCTTTTTCTTTTGGTATTACAAATACAAAATATAGAAATTTGAACATTACTTTTATTTTGAGGGCCAGAAAAACTCAAGGCAGAAGACAGAAATTTTGAAGATTTATATGTTTCCTAGGTAGTCTTCCATGAATGGCAATGATGGCATTTAGGTAAACTTGCAAAAACAGTCTCTACAGAGTCTCTGTTAAAATGTTGTTAACTTTTCTGCTGTAAGTATAGTAAGTAATTTGTTGTGTGAGAAACTGGAATTTAATTTTGCCTGTGGACTGTCTTGAGTAGCTCTAAGAAATAATTGACACTGTTGGTTGAAGTAATGACTTGCTAGGGCACACTTACTAAACCATGATCCACAGACTCTGGGATTTTTGGGAAGTGGTCCTGAATGCAGTGACTGTACAATAAGATCCTTCAATCTTGATGTGGAAATGCAGTATGGTATCTGTGCTTTACATTATACCGATGGTAACTGGTCTGCATAACCAAAACCTTTCCTCATTTCCTCATTCCTTCATCTTTCAGATGCTTTAGCTGTTGTCATAGAAGTTGCAAACCATGCCAATGACATCATGAAGCAGGGAGTAAGTATTTTGCATTATGAAGTTGGTTGATTAAAGCTTTTTCTCTTTCTTTCTCTCTTTTTCTCTTTTTTTTTTTTGTTCCTTAAAAAAAAATCATGAATGCAAGGGCAAGTACTTATCTTCTGTTTTTTTCCCCCTCATAGGATAACTTTCAGAAACTCATGCAGATCCAATACAGTTTAAATGGACACCATGAGATCGTACAGCCAGGAAGGGTAAGTGCCCCACAAGCCAGTCAGCAGATTGCAGTGAAAGTGAAGATGGTATGCAGGCAAAGACTGATGCTGGAATATACCAAGAAGAAAATTGGTCCATTGCTTCATTATTAGATTCTAACAATTAAATAAATACTGCCACTCCATATGTGTGGTGGTTTTTATTTGTTTATCTGACAGAAACTTAGAATTTTTAGAATATGATGCTTGCCAGATTTTGCAGGCACGTTTTTGTCCTCAAGCTTAACCCTGTATTTCTCATGGTTTCATGTGCAGCATGGAAAACTAATGCAGTCATCTACAGCCATTTTTACAGAAACCTAAGGATAAACCACTTTTCTCAGAAAGGGATCCCTGAATCCTAAAACTTGTACAGCACTTGTAGTGTAGTAATAATAGTAGTAGTAATAATAATAATAGTTATAAAAAAAAAGGTAATTTGCATGGCTTGTGCCCTAAAAAGCTAAGTTTTGCATTTCTTGTTTTAATTTACTAGGTCTTTCTGAAAGAGGGGACACTAATGAAGCTATCACGGAAGGTCATGCAGCCAAGAATGTTTTTTCTGGTAAGATGCTATGCATGTTGCTATGTGCTTTATCCTAGTGTAATTTTTAGTGGTTAAAATATTACACTGCAAATATAACTAGTAACTGCAGGTAGTAGAAAAAATTACTAATTGTTGCTGTTCTATTCAGTCAGTTCTAATGTAGAGCTATTATCTCTGGCATATGCACTAATTTTAATGGAAAACCATTTGTCACTAAAGTGTACTATTTTGAACAATGCTTATTTAAAATCCAAGAGCTTTCATGAGAAAACATTATCTGTGGTACTGTGGAAGGTAGCACAGTTATTCCATCCCTCTTAGCTGTACCAGATCTTAAATTCCTGGTGCTGCTACTGCACCCTTCCCTCCCTCCTTTCCTTCCTCCTGTCTCCCTCCTCCTCCCTCCTTCCCATTGCAGGAGCCCATGTGCATCCTGAGCAGAGCACTGGGTGGAAGTTAAGTACTGGGTTCTCTTCCTGTCTCTGCTACAGCTTTGTTTTGAAACTTCTGTGCATCTCTGAAGTTTCTATTTCCACTTAAACCTTTTGTTTATCTCTTCTATTTAGACAGTAAAGCAGCTGTTATCCTGTAATTTATGGCATTATTGGTCCACAGTCTTGGCTGAATTCTGTCTTGCAGTTACCCTAATATGAAGAAACACTTCTCTAGGCAGTCCTGGAGTGTGTATTATACCAGTTCTGGAAATACTCTCAAAAACGTGGTGCTATCTCAAGCTTCACAAACCAGATACTGCTAATTTCAGCATCTCTATCTTGGATTTTCTCTGTTTTGTTTTATGGGGCAGGGGGTTTGTTTGGTTTGGGGTTTTTCTTAGATATAAATGGTACAGGCTAGTATTCTAAGCTAGTATTAGACAGTGATTTTTCCATTTATCATGTTGTGAAGATTTAGTTAATCATTTGAAACATTTGGTTATTTTGCAAAGAATCACATAGCAAAAACTTATGAGGCACTTCAGGTTTTGGTATTCATTTATGTGAAGTAGTAAATGAAGTTTGGATCCATGTGTTCAACAGCATAGAAAATTTTAAAAAATCTTGGTTAGTGTTCATTAAGTGCACTGAACAAATCTAAGTCTGGTAGAATGGGAGATAAACTGTAGCTGCACTTTAAACTGGTAAAATTCACAAGGTATGGTTAAGTTTGTCCTTATATATTGCTAATCCATTCTGCTATCTCCTAGCTTCTGGATTGTCTTGACTTGTTTGAATGGTTAATTCTAATATCCTTTTAAAGTAGTTTGCTATATTATATACCTGTGTACATTTTTGTCCCTTTTGACAGCCTGTTTTTTGACATCCATGTGCTGTTTACTCATGTGCCAAATGTATATTTACACAAGGAGGATATAAATAGATACTTATTGTTTTCTAAATTCTAAATTCTATCTAATATCTAAATTCTATCTAAATTATCTAAATGAAATATTTCTTGGATTCTAAGTGGAAGAATAGTAAGTAGAGAATACCCTTCCAGACAGTTATCTCAGTGCTGTAGGAGTTCTGAACTTCCAGTAAAATGCATTTGAAATTACCTGTCTTTTAACAAATTATAGTCATTAAAAAGCATTTTTTATTACAGTTCAATGATGCCCTGTTGTATACTACTCCAGTTCAGTCAGGGATGTATAAACTCAACAACATGCTGTCACTGGCTGGAATGAAGGTGAGTTGTTAAAGCCTTTCTCCAAATCTACCTAAATTCAGGCTTTCTGTATTGGTTTGAAAAGACAGCTGTCTGCTAAGGAAGGCAGGAGCCTCTTTTGAAATGGAAAATGTAAACCTTCTCTCTCCAAGTTATTATAATTTTGCAATTAAAGGGCTCTCAGGCAAAGATATAGTAGGAATAACAGTTCTTTAGCATGTATAAATTATAGCATGTATAAATAAAAAAAAAAACCCTACAACTTAATAGGAAAATTAAAATAAAATGCAGTAGTGCAAAAACCACTGACAGAATCAGAATATAACCTGACACCCTGTTGGTCAGGGTGTCGGTAGCAGTCCAATTAAGTGGTGGCTGCAGTCCTTCTGCAGTGACATGTGGTTTTGTTGCAACAGTGATGCTATAGAAGGGTGTAGTTTTCATCTGAAGGTCCAGTGATGATGTAGAACTGTCTGGTCTTCTTCTGGGAATTCAGTGGAGAAAGGCTGATTGTGGTGTTCTAAGCCTCAGAGTGTATCTAGGTAGGAATGCTTGGCTCCTCCCCCCTGGGTGAACATCTCACAATGGGATGATGTAATTTTATCAGTCAGTCAGGCAGTGACTCAATGGCCCATTAACAGAAGATATCCCCCTGGAGTTATGAGGGATGGGTCATGGAAGAGATTAAGAACACTACCTTACCTGGTTTTAAGGGATGGTGATAGAATACATACTTTTGGTTACATTTTGCATTGCAACCTAAGACATCTTCAAATTTTGAAAACACAACTGTGTTTACTGTTTGCAAGAGATATTAAATATGTTTATGTTCCAGAGAAATCCTCCAGGCTTAACGTTTTTTGCATAATGTGGCCTGTGGGATTGTTCTCTAGGTTTCCCTAAATATTCTGTTTCCACAGCATCTTCTTGGTTGCATTTTGCCCAGTGTTGTCTCACTCTGGAATGAGACTCACTTAGACTGCCTCACTTTTGCCTTTTAACTGATTTTTATTGCTGACAGCCAGAGATTAGGCATCTTTGCCTGATAAGATGCTAGTGGATCAGTTCTCTGTAGTTGATAGAGATTTGCTAACTGAGATACAGCTTTTCTTCCCAAGCCTTTGTGAAAAGCATCAACGTTAAGCCTTGAGCCCCACTGGGTAATGATAAGGGATATATGCATGCTGTATAATGACTCAGTCACTGACATGACAGTTAATGGGAACAACAAATCATTGCCCTGGGAATCATTGTCTCTAGTCCTGTCAGAAAAAATCACCAAGTCCAGTTGCAGGGCAGATCTGGTGCTCAGGCCCAAAGTTCTGCAAGTAGAGCTGCAAAATCTCTTTTGCCAGCAGATGTCTTGCGGTGGCTCAGACCCACCCTTGACTTTTAGGCCCCCTTATGTATGAAATTTGGTAGCTCAGAAGGATGAACAGGATAGTGCAGGCCTTGTTCACTCTGGGGTTCACCAGTGGCTGTACCTCATCCTGCAGCAGCAGCAGTGCCTTTTTTTTGTCCAATTGCAGGAGGTGCTCAGGGGGAACATGACTGGGCCTGCGTGGAAGGTGTCTGACAGCTCTTGAGCTTCATTCCCCTGTACATCTCCAGTGTTTGTATGAGGCCCAGTGAAATAAAAGGATGGGCTACATGTAATCTTAGTGTATCTGGACCCTCTGGACTAGTATATGATTTCCTGTTTCTGAGTATTTTCTCTCCAGTGTTCCGCTTCTGCAATAAAAATGTAAGAGATTTTACAGGAATTAAAATTAAAGCAATGACAAAAGTACCATTTCAGTTTGAGTGTGAAGTTTTCTCTCTTGGGTGAAGGTTAAGAAGCCAACCCAGGAAGCATATCAGAATGAACTGAACATTGAAAGTGTAGAGAGATCCTTCATTCTTTCAGCGAGGTAAGTCTTTCAAGTAAACAGTGATTTTAAAACTATGTGTTTTCAAGCAGACCACACAGGTTTTTTAGAGCTTGTTTTGCGCTTAATGTAATGAAAAGTTACTCTTGGCTAGAGTGATTACAGAATAGAGGGAATCAGTAAATCAGAGTGAATAAAACAATTGTTTAGTACTTCTTTTACAACTTAGCTACACCTTCAGAAATTCCAAGTACATTGAAATGCTACCCTTGCACTGCCTTTCCTTGAGAGGGTTTCAATTTAATTAATTTTAGGCTTTTTCAGTATTTGTTTATTCTAAATTTACTTCTAGAATTACTGATATGCTCCATGTTACCAAATTCTCTAAGCAACAGCAAAAGGCTATATGGTCACTAAGTCCAGGCAGCTCTGGTCACTTTCTCTGAAGTGCCTTTAGCAAAGGCCTGTTTTTATGGACTGTTGTTTTTACAGTACTTGAGTTGAAGTTTTATGTGTTCTGACATTTGTGACAGTGCTGATACCAATGAAGAAAGACATGTTTTCTCTTTTATTTAGCAAAGCTGAGCAAGAGCAGACTGCTGCTTTTTGTGTGACCTTGTAAATACTGTCATGAGAATGCACAAAGATAGCAGAATCTGTAGCTGAGGGGTAGACCAAGGTTAACATTGTCAAAGAAGCCAAAGGAAGTAGCTCAATTGTCAGAGCAGTAGCTATTTATAACAACACACTTGAAATGGGTAATTCTGTATTTCTTCAACAAATTTAAATGTTTCTTATAGGTCTTCTGCACACTGGGGAAAAAAATGCATTTCACAATTTAGGGTATGGTTCTGCTCCAGTGTAATATGAGCATCACTGTGCTGCTTAGGTGCCTTGTTGAGTGGATGTCACACAGATGCATGAAGGTATTCAGAGAATGGCAGTAGACAATGAGGATTTATCTCTGCTTGACTTGAAACAGTGTTTCACTTTTAATTCAGTTATTTTAAAAAATTGTAAAAGAATAATTGGAACTTCTGAAAATGCTGTCATCTTAACATACAAGCTACCTATTTTCCACAAAACAGGAGACTAGTCTTTTTGATGAACTGATTAAGTGGTAGATTAAAAGCAACTCCTGAGAAAGATGTGCTGGTCCATAGGGGAAAACCCCTATATATAAACATGCTCATCAAATTTGACATAGTTTGTGACATGCTTTTGTCTTAACCTTGAAATTGCTGGCATTAACCTAATGTTACCAACTGAGGCTGCTACAATTTCCTTTTTTTGTTTTACTGTGTTGATGTTGCATCTTTGGGGAGCATTCAGCCCTGTTATTTTTATTCTTGCTGGGAGCCGTGCACGTGCAGGAGCCCTAAGGTACACAGCAGGGACAGAGAGAGGTTGCATTTGCCTGGCATGAAGGAGGAGCTGGAGGCTCCAGATGTAAATGACAGTTTTCAGTTTGTTTTCTGTCTGTCACCAGAACTGAGTCTGTTGTGGTGTAGGAAGGAAGGAATTGAAAAACACTACCAGCAACAGGTGCTTGCATATATTTTTTCCCAATCAACTATCGTACTGATAAACATTCTAAATGTGCAGAGAATTTGTATCTTGTCAACCCAGGCTACATCTTCCTTTGAATGATTCCTCATTCTTACAGCTTATCTGGTTCTATATGGTGAAAAACCTCCAAACCCTTCATTTCCAAACTGTTCAAATTAGTCTTAAAGACACTGGAGACAAGTTTCACTTCCATGGGTTTTTTTCAAACAATAAGCATTATGTGGAGTGTTCACCAAAGAAAAGATTCTGAAATGATCCTGGGATCAGAGACAAGGAAGTGAAAAATTAAGCTGTTGAAAAATTGCTAGTAATAAAAACCAGGCCAGTTAATAACAGAAATATAGATTAATTCCTAGATGAGAGTCTTTGTCACTTCAGGTTTAGTTTTACTGACTGCATTAGTATTCTGCTTTATCTACTTTGGGTTGAGGTTTCAGTTTTCTTGGGATATCTGTAGGAATGTGAATTGTTTTTGTACCAATTGAATAGTACAATGCAGTATTGTACTAGAAATCTCTTCATCAGAAAAACAAGTTAGTACATCTGCATGACACACCACTGTACAGAACTAAAGCTTTGGTCCTGGCAACAACAGTCATGCCAGCCTGATGTGGTCTGGCCCCTCAATAAGGCTGATGAAGAGCTACCCCAGACAGATAGAGCTGCATCTCTTCCTATCCTGCCTAAAGATAGGTACTTAGCTAAGTGGTCAGGCAAGACTGGTTCAGCTGGGAAAGGTGCCCTAAGGCTCTGATCCTGGAAACAAGAGGGTCACACTTGCCCATTGTCCTCCTGGGCCCACTGAGCAGCTGGATGTGTGCCCCCAGCACATGCATTTGCCAGTAGTACCCATTGCTGGGCTTCTCCATAATCCATTTGGAGTTTTCTACTGTGATGTTAAATCTTAAATAAATAAATAAAAATAATAATGTTTAAAAAACCCAAGAAACTCCTGCAATTTTAGTAAACAAAATCACTTTTGGAAGGACTCAAATACTGGACCTGCAGCTGTGAGGAGGGCTGGAGTGAAACTGCCAATTTTGCTGCAGCAAACCATTACATTAATTCCATTGCCAGCGGCACTATCTTGGCTCTTACATTCTAAAGGATTGTAAACAATCCTAAAGGCTACCACTGGCAAACCTACCAAGCATAAGGTTCCTGGTGAAATTAGGTTGTAAGCCAGTAGCTCCATTGTGCAAGCCACTGCATACAGAGCAGTCCCCACATGATGGGGGGAGGGTGTGGGGTAGGGGGGTCATGCATAATCTCCAAAACCTGTGCCAATTTTCAATTTAATTAACTAATACAGTTACAGGAATCTAATTAAATGTAATCAGATTTTGAAAAAGCCAAAGGAGTTGGTTAGAGTTATGAATATTACGTATTTAATGCAGACCAGTTGTTCTTTCCAGATGAGGAAGCAAAGGTAAATAGACTGAACATTCTGTTCCACTCAGAATGTGAGATGTTGAGACAGACACTAATGCACTACTTTGCCCTTGCATGTATCTTATTTCCTCTCCTTTTGTCCTGCTTTTGTTGCTGTGTGTGCTAGATTTTTTTTTTTTTTGGCTTGTGCCTCACAGGCTTCCTGTGTGTTTATTTCAGCAGAGTTGTCCTTTCTGATTTTGTATAGTACTCAGTTTCATCCCCTTCAAACTCCCCATTCAAAATATTTTCCTTAAAGGTCCAAAGATGATAAAAGCTTCCAAATTCACCAACAAAACCATTATATAATAATTGGCACTAGACACCTCATTTGTGTAAGTCATTGCTTACCTCTTCCCTAAGTTTCCTTTCTATATATTTGTGCTCAATTCATTGCTTTAAACAAACTAATTTATTTGATACCAATTAAAAAGTGGGGAATAGAAAAAAATGTTGGGAGAAGATTCTTGTTTAAATTTTAGAAGCCCTTTTTAAGCTGGCATGGCATTTTAAATAGTCTAGCTGTTCCTCTGCTGCAGAACTGCTTCATCCTTCCTCAGAGGCTTCTCTGTGTTGCTGGAACAAATAGTTGTTCAGCTGTGTGATGAAACTAGTCAGTAAATTAATCCAGAGGAAGGGCAGGTTGATGGCTTGCTTTAATATGGATTTGTTTCTCAGTCCAGCCTGCTGCATAACTGTGTGTGTTCTGCCACAAGAGTGCAAATAAGATCTAGTGGCTGAGAGAAAGGATAGTAGGCTGCCCTTTGCAGCAGGAGCAGCACAGATTTATGAAGATGGTATTGTGCCCATGGACAGAGGAGGTGCTTTGGCACTGCACATAATCCAGTATGGCTGCAGGATCCTGCTGCACCAGGTACTCCTTGTGCTCCTCGTGCCATGCCACTTCAGCCTAATGCTTTCCTTGCACTTGATTAGTGACCCACCAGCTGTGGGGTAAAGAGATGGACTAAGCTCACCTGTCTCTCTCTTTGAGTTAGCTCATCCAATGGATGAGCTTTTGGAACAAAAAATATTATTTGGAAGTAGCATGACCTAGTAGGAGCAAACAGCTAGGAGCACAAGGCAAGAGAAGAGTCAGTGTGCCTTTACCTGACAGAAGTGTGGAGTCACACAGGGTTGGTATAACAGACTGCACTCTGAGACAGAAGAAGTGAGGAGAAAAAAGGCTTGTTGAAATTTCAGGTTGCCTTCAAGATGGAAGGCCCATGCCTTTGTTCTGGGAGCATCATTTAAAGAAGTATTATTCAGGCTTTTCAAGGGTCTGCAGAGGAGGGGGAAGCAACGACAGACAAGCCTTGAAAGAATCAAAGGATTTTGGAAGGGAAGAAGGGAATCCACATGACAACAACAGACAAATCTTTTTTAGTATTAGTCAATATAAATAACTAACACCATACCAAAGGTTAAAAAATAATGCCAGTTGCAGGAGGACCTGTAGACGTTTTATAAACTGAAATTGCAAGAGTTACTCCAATGTGCAATGAAGCTAGTGGAATTCTAATCAACAGTTGCTTCTTAGAATGTTAATAATAATAAATTGTTTTTGTGGGTTTTTACTCCCAACAGTTCTGCTACAGAAAGAGATGAGTGGTTAGAAGCTATCTCCAAATCAATTGAAGAATATACAAAAAAGAGAATCACATTTAATCCAAGCAAAAGTCTTGAAGAGGTATATCCCACCATTATTGTTGGTTTGTTCCCTTTTTGAATATAAAGTTTCCTGACAGGTGCTTAGAGAAACAAGAGGTATTCCATGAAAAATAATAAAGCAGGATGGTAAATAATTGAACAGATAGTAGAACAGAATATTTCATAGTGTAATGTACTTCAAAAATTTAAAATTATTTTCTTCAAAAAAAGCCAAATCAGCTTTAACAGTTCTCTCTGTAGCCTTGTGCACAGAAAGATGAAATGAAAATTAAATGAAATGAATTTTAAAATAAAGCCACTATTGATCCAAGTAGGCTGGTAAAATTTTCAAGTCATTAAATGCATCTTTGTTGTCAGGCTTGCATTATAATGGTCACTGATGAAATAGTAGATAACATTTAAGACCATGAGAATTTATCAGAGAAGGTTTTCCAACACCATTAGCATTATCCTATAATCACTGATGAATATTAATCTTATTTCTCCTCACTGAATGTAACAATACTGTGCCTATGTTCTCTCAGGCAGATCCAGAAAAACAAGAAGAAGATAGTCCTCTGGGATCAAAGGCTCCCATCTGGATCCCTGACACGAGAGCCACGATGTGTATGATCTGTACAAGTGAATTCACGCTGACATGGAGAAGGCACCACTGCAGGGCATGTGGGAAGGTTGGGTGATTTTGTGGTTACCTCTTCAGTCAATCATTCAGGTTCATTATGTGACATCAAGTGGAGCCTTATCACCCCAGCTACTCTTCTAAACAACCCTGTCCACAACTGTGTGGGTTAGGACCAACATGTTCGGGTTGGTGGTTTGAGGGCTGGGGTTTGGATTTTTTGGACAGATGTTATGACAGACCAATATTCAACCTTCACCATGCTACATGTTAATTATTTTGCATTCTGGAGAGCTATTTATGGTTATTTTGCAATTACATAATACCCATGAATGTTAGCTGAAATGAAGAGGTATCTTCCTCACTAATTTCCATAAGATAAATAATGGTTTTTGAATTTCAGTTAGTACCAACCTTTTATATTTTACACTTATGAAAGCTATATTTAATAAACTTTATCTTTCTTGTTTTAATCCAGTAGGAGTACAAAATTAGAATGCAATGCAGTTGAAACATCTTTATTGTAAAGAAATCATCAGAAGAGCAATAGCTTTTCAGCTATTTCAAAAAATTTATGATTGAAACAGTTCAGTAATACAGTAGGCTTGTTCTGTTTTTAATAGATCATTAGCATTGGTTTATTATTACTCCTAATTCACTACTTTTTAATATTTAAATTTTTATCATTTTTATATTTTATTTTATAATTTTTATTTTTTAGAGGAGGAAAGTACAGCATGTTGAGCATAAAGACATAGTATAAGATCTTAAAACATTTCCACTGCAACATAGTGGCTGTTTCAAGTTTTTATGGGCTTAAAAGTGCTGAAGTGAATGTGTTTGGGTATTTGGTGATTTACAGGTGTACATCATGTACAGTAATGCTTTTACTTGTTTCTGTCTGTTTCCAGATTGTCTGTCAAGCTTGTTCATCAAACAAACATGGCTTAGACTATATGAAAAACCAGCCAGCTAGAGTATGTGATCATTGCTTCAGGGAGCTACAGAAGCAAGGTAAAGAAAACCTTCACAAACTGTCTGTCTTACTTTTGTGGCCTTTATAACATGGTATGTGTGTGCCTCATCTTTACTGCTGCGTTCAAGTGCTTAATTCTGCTTATCCCTGAAAACCGATAGGCACCTGAGATTCTATGCCAAACAAGCTTCTGTGGCACAAGCTAGGAAATAAATTTGCAAAACATTGGCTCTTCCTTCCAGAAAAATGTGTGCCTTGACCCTGTGGTAATGACATGTAGCTTATGCTGCTTTCCTTTTGAGATAACAAGTGCTACATTGCTTTTCATTAATCACAGGGTGAAAGTGTATATTAGAGTCCTTGCAGTTTATCCTGACCTCCCAGGGGGTTCATGTTACTTTTACACTCTGTAACTCGTATGTCTGTAAACTTCATTTTTGCCAGCTAAGCTGCTGAGATGGTTAAAGTTCTGGGGGCTCTGTAGAGACATAGGCCTTAGCCTTTATGCAGCTGAGTCTCTTCAGGTCTGTAAACTGGCCTCAAGCCACTCAAGCCTCAGCTCATATGGAATGCAAAGATTTTGTGTATCTGTACCTCGTTTCTGCAGAAATAAGTGTAAAATGGAAGCACCTCCCAGTGAGGTGGGAATCCAATCCCATTGCACAAGACTTGCTGCGAATCAAGTCGAAATACTCGAGTATGAAGTACACAAATGAGCTGGAAAGAGACTGAAAGAGCTATCTGCCCTTCCCTTGGCAGAGGCTCCAGTGCAACACGAGCTCTTTAGGGTATCAGGAAATCTGTGGTGCCCGGTGAGATAATAAAGCTATGGATCCCAGCACGCTGGGGGTGACATTTCTCATGGGAGTGCAGAAAGCAGCATGGAGAACCGTGGAAATGACAGTGAGATCCTGCACTGATGGGAAAGCCATTGTCTGAGCCACCTGCAGGTGTCTGCACTGGGCACTAGATGCTGCTGTGCTGCAGGCAATTGCAGCTGCCTGAAGCTGGGAAAGGGCTGGGGAGCAGGTGCAGTACAGCTGGCAATCACACTGCTCTCCTGCTCTTCTCATTATTTCAGAGGCTCACCGAGTTCAGGGCCAACTCTAGAAGCAGACTTTATGAAACCACTCATTCCAAGTGCAGCTGTAAAAAAAGTGGTGGGTGTTGTTAGAAAAAGGGTTTTTGAAGAGGTGAAGTGTTGCAGAAGTCTTTCAAGAGAGATGAAGTAACTGCCTGTGGCAGTGGAGGAAGCACATGCTGGGAGATGGGAATGTCCAGAAGAGTGTGTGTGCTGGAAGAGGAGCATCCCTATTGAATAAGGTTGAGAAGTTAACAGATGTAGAGAATTGAAAGATAAAGTACAGACAACATAAAGGACAGCTGTAAAAATTTACTGTGATTTTTAAAACTTAATTTTCACCATTTTTTATGAGAAAAGGCAGTTCAACACCCAAAAACCAGACTTTGAAAACAAACAAGACTAATTTGTTTAGTTTTAAACTTGTAGGTTTTTTTTCAGTATGATTGTAATTTGGAGGATTCTAACTCATGGTGCTGATGATAACACTGAAAAGTTAATTCAGTGCTGAATTTAACATGATTAGGTATTATTATTGTAACCCTGTAATCTGAATAAAAATGCCAGCTTTTTTTAAGAAGAAAAGTCCAAGAATGAATTGCCTGTGTTTAGTCATCTGTGACATGAAATCAATATATTCATCCTGTGCATTTTAGATAACCAGTGCACTCCTAAGAGTGGATCCCCAGTCAACCATAAATCTCCATCAAGTGCCTTGTCTACTGTATTACAAAGTATTCCCTCTGGAAGAAAGCAGAAAAAAATTCCTGCAGCCCTCAAAGAAGTAAGTATTTTATTGGTCAGAAGAGGTTGTGGACTCTCCATTCCTGGGAGTGTTCAAGACCAGACTAGATGGGGCTTTGAGCCATGTAGGCTCTAGGGGAAAGTGTCCCTGCCCATGACAGGGGAGTTGGAATGAGATGATCTTTAAGGTCTCTTCCAAGCCAAACCACACCGTGATTCTTCTGATACAGGAATGTGTTCTACAGCTGTATGTTTTCCTCAGTGTTTCAGCTCTCTCTTGTCCTGTTGTATCCAATGTAAGTTCCAATCTTCATTTACTGGAAACCTCTCTTCCAGACCAGATAGATGGTAGCAGGTAAAATAATATTTCTTTCATCCACCTGAGTTAGTTAGCAACATTAACCCGAGATCAGGTAAGAATTTCAGTCTCTAACAGACAGGGATCTGTAAATCTGTTTAAAAAAAAAAAAAAAAAAAAAGCTGTGCTGTGAAATCTTATTAGGGTTTGTTGATTAATTTTGTTTTTCCTCTTCAGGTTTCAGCAAACACAGAAGACTCTACAATGAGTGGCTACCTACACAGATCTAAGGGCAGTAAGAAACCATGGAAACATCTGTGGTTTGTTATAAAAAATAAGGTGCTATACACATATGCTGCCAGTGAGGTAAGAGACCACATATTAGAAATTAAATATCCAATGATAATGCTGTCTTTGTAACAAAATTGTTTATTCTTATGATCTACAAAAAAAAAGCTATAAAATTAGATCACCTTACAGTATTTGATCTGATTGTAATGCAGTATTTTGAAAAGGCCCTTGATACCATAGTAGATTGAAATAGCTATGTTGTTCCTGATTCCAGATCTAGCTTTTGAGTTCCTGTGCACTGCATACCATTGCTCAGTTGTAGGTATTTCTGAGTGAGTTGGATACATGGGGGGTCTGTTTGCATGCATCACAGTGTACCAGTGGCAAAGGCAACATTGTAAAAGCATCTTGAGCTATCTTGTTCTGTAGTTCCGTAGGGTATTTTGAATGCTTGTAAAAGGAGTAAACTAAATCTCTTACTGCTCCTCAAACTGTTGTCTTCAGCCTGGGGTTATTTGATATAAAAGAAATGCATCTTACATAACAGCACTTGCTTTTTTTAATTTAGAATGTGTAGTCCTATTGCAGTGTGGAATAATCTCTAATGTATACATATTTTTATATATATATGGTATCCCAACATGTTCTGAGGATGCAGTTTTACTGCATCTTAGAATGTTCTTAGAATTTTTTGTAACATATATGGATGTATTGATCTTGGGCTTCAGGTTTTTGTATTGTTATAGTTTACTGCTAGCTTTCAAGAGCAAAATATCCAAAGCATTTGTTTTAAGGTACTGCTATCCCTCACTTTCTTTCAAAATATGAGGCCAAACCTATCCTGGCTATGTAAAGAATTTTCCTTCTTCACTCTATGCCACCCCCACTCTAGTTATTTCCTGGTTTGTGCTCAGATTTGTTCCTGGGTTGTTCCTGCCAACCTTTATTTTAGAACTTCTGAATTATGTCCAAAACCTGTGATGTTATTTCCACTAAAGCATTGGAAATACTGAAAAAACCCCAAACCCCAACCCAAGTAGTTCTAAAAATAGCTTAAATAATTATGTAGAAAACAATTTTTTCATTGTTTTCTTTTACATCAATTAGAAAATAATTTCAGAGCATTGTGCCTCTTCTGGCCTTCGCAAAGGAAACTTTGGCAGAGGTAAAAAAAAGAGCAAAGTCTGTGACAGTCACCTTAAATTTTCTTTTGCTTTGCTTCCTCTGAGATATCAACCTTACAGAGTAGCTTCAGTTTGCTGTTAACAATCACAAAATGAATTCTTTCATATCTTCTTAAACTGAGCAATCTCTGTCCTTAGGTTTTTTTTTGGTAAGCCATTGCAGGAGACATTATTTAGAGAGTCTAAAGGCAAGGTGCAGTGTTGCCTTGGCCACTTAAGCTACTTATATTTGTTCCAAGTGATAGAAAGATCCATGGTAAAGAAATCACCTATTAGTAGTATGTAGACTTGAGACAGTAAAACAGATTGCTCAGCCTTACAGGACTCTTCAAATATCAAGAAAGGCTGCTGTCACAGGACTTTTGTTTCACTGTAGAGGCAATTACCAAAGTCTTCACCTGATGTATCAGTGTTTATGTAAGTTCGGGGGGGGGGGGGAATTTAAATATTTATTTTTCTTTTGTTCATAAGCATCGTAGGACCTTGCCTTTTTGGAATTCACACAGGATAAAAATTACTTTTTTTTTTTCTTTTTTTTTTTTTATTCCAAAAATCCTGTGTATTGTATTCATTAATAAAAAGAAAATAGTATTAAAAAAGTAACTGAGATAAATGAGGAAGGGTCTTTTCCAGTCAACTGTGAACACTTAGCAACCTTGTTTTTCTCTATCCTGTTGATTTCCAGCAAAAGAAAGTGAGATAAGTTTAGCCATTTAAAGATTTGGATCTTAACTTCAGAGCTTGAGAACACAGGTTGCCTGCATAGCTCCTCCTTTTAGCATACTCAGTGCAGTTTATTGCATCCCACTCCACTTCTGAGCTGAGCTGGAGAGAGCACTGGGATTATGGGCCTCTGCTCTGCTGCCAGTGGTGGCTGATCTGTTGATACCAGAAGTCCTTGCCAGGCAGAATGATGAGACCATGCAGCAAAAGCCAAGGTGGATGCTACCAGGGAAATGAAAAGAGGATCAGTGATGTTGAAGTCTGCAAGGTTTTATTTCCTGTCCCCTGACTCATGCAGGGAGAATATAAAAAGGAGCATTATGTGCGGGTCTATTTGTAATAATTTGTTGTATTGTCTGCTGCAGTGGTATGGTGTATAAAGTCTAAATGCATGCCTTAGTATGTCTTACAAGCTCTAATTTTGTATTTTTCCCTTTTTCTCCCTGTTACATAGGATGTGGCAGCATTAGAGAGCCAGCCTTTACTTGGATTCACAGTCAGTGAAGTAAAAGGTGAAAATTCAGAGTCTAGAGTGTTCCATTTACTGCACAAAAACACTTTATTTTACATATTCAAGGCAGATGATCCCCATTCAGCTCAAAAGTAAGAAACTATTTGAATTAATTTCTGTTACATATTTCTAAAAAATTCAGAAGTGGTGAATGTTAATATTCACACATTAAGCATATGTATAAAAGATGCATATTATATCATAAGTAAATGAAAGTTTTAAATTACTTAAACACAAGGTTCTGGTTTCATTAGGGCTTCTGAAATGAAGGAAGCAGACCCTTCTCTGCAAAGGACTGAATGTAGAATGAGAAAGTAAAAGAGAAAATAAGAAATCTTTCTTTTTCCTTGCCCATTCCTCTCACTCTGGTCTACGCAAGTGAAAATTGAATGTTACCTTTGGAGAAATCCAGAAAATGTTTTTAAGAGATAACTGATATGCTCCTTTTTTAACTTAAACTGTTCATATTAATTTTTTTAATCAATACATGGCAGTGAAAAATAAAGCAAACACTAGAAGTTGGGGGCCAAGGTTTGAACTGTGTGAGCTGATACCTATAAGCACCCAGGCATGCACTCGGACCAAAACCTTGCATTCAAAGAACATTCACACAAGCTGTTTTGTTTCAAGTCCTTTCTGAATTTGGAGTCATATTTATCAAGCTATGTATTGTGTCCGTTTCATATAAAATAACCTGGAAGCTTGATCATTAATCAGTAAAAAACATTAATTATATGATTCATGGAGTAAACTAGAAATGAGCATAGAAGGAATACATGTAAGCTATTTTTCTTACATGCCTATCTTATCTGACTGGTTTCACTGCAGTTTCCCCAAACGAATTTTGCATTATTAAATAGATATGACACATTTACGAGCCCATTATTAGTGCTTAAACATTCAAATGGATACAGGTTTAGTTTTCTGCAAATAGGAACATTCTAAAAACAAAGTATCCAGTACAATAGGAAATTTTAAACAGCTGAGAACCTGCTTTTTTTCCAGAAAAAAACCTGGCAGTCTATTTGATTTTTGGGAGTATTTTGTGCAGATGTGCATAAATGTTTCTTTGTTAATTAAGATACTATACTGTTGTTTTCCCTGTGTCCTCATTTGTACTATATAAAACAACTAAAAAAAAAAAACGCAGGCATTCAATAAGTTTATTTTTCTATTTAGACAATTGCTTTTCTCATCAGAAGGAAACTTGAAATTTGACATAGTGTATTTTACTGAGGTTAGGAATAACATTAAGTACTTTGAATTTCAAGCTTTCTCCAAATATTTAACATCCTTAGGAGATTTATACTGAACCTTCAGAAGAAATGTTGCTTTTACAGCCTTAAAAGGAAAAACAAAAACATGCTGTTGGCCTGTTTGCATCGGTGGGCAGTACTTTTTCCTGATAGGACCAAAGAAATAATATGATGTATTTATCTAAGTGTGTTAATAAATTTTAACAGATGGTTATTTTTTATTGTGGTTTTAAATTCCAATGCTATGTCCAGTGCTTAAGCTGTTTATGAATTTCTTATTGGTATTCCACTTTATTTAGTTGTTTACAGTGTATACATGGCAGTGGAAAATACTAAAAATATTACTAAAAAGTAAGCTAGGTGCTTGAATTGTGTGTGCAGATATGCCTGAGCACTAATACACGATTAATATGTTAATGCCAAAAACTGGAATTCAAAGTTCATGCACACAGTTACAAAAGTAAATGCTCAAGGCAAGGAAGAGCCAATATCTGTGACTAATGTTTAGATACTCTGTGAATACCAAGACAGTTTGAATTTCCATGATAAAGAAAATTACAGTCTTTGTCTCATTCAGTTCTTCCAAGATTTCCACTCAGGAAAAAAAAATATCATTTTGTGGGCCTCTTGCCTTTATATAAAGTTCAGTCTTTATTCAGAAAACAGAATTACTTGTTCTGTAGGTAGCATCAGGGTGCTTCAGGAACATTATTTTTGCCTCCTTTAGAAGCTGAGGATGTTTATTACCCTCCTAAGTAGGAAAATAAGCCACAGCTATAGGGAATAAAAGTATCTGAATATTAACTTCAAATTTCCAGTTTAAGAAACCTTGGATCAGCTGTTTGGGACTTCTCCCTTTGCCCTCCTTGCCCTTCCCTGCCTTTCCATGTGCCCTCCTCCCTCAGCCCCACAAGTCCTGGCTTTTACCTGCTGCAGAAGCAGAGGTGAAGCCATGCAGATGGCTGCCTCTGTTACAGCAGTGTCCTGGTTCCTCCCAGATGATTGCAGTGAAAATGAGAAATGAGTATTGGGGGTTTTTAAAGGTATACAGAACTTTTTGAGCATTTGGTTTCCCAGCTTCACCGGTTCTTTGTGCACTGTAACTTCAGGATGGGAGACTTCCATCGGATGTCCTTGTACCAGGCAGCTTTGTATGTTTGGACTCATTGGATAGATTTTGGTATTTGCACTCGCAGACCAATTGGTAGTGGAAGAATGATGTTACTTCTTGTGTGAATCTGTAGCTACTGACAGCAACAGAGATTTATTCTTTTATCAGCTACTTCCTAACAGTGTTTAATTTTCTAACAGGTGGATAGAAGCTTTTCAAGAAGGCACTGTATTATAGCAGTGTCAGCATTGTGTCTGCAAGTTTAAAGGAAAATATCCAAGGATGGTCATAAAACAGACTACAGCAACTGTTCAAAGAAACAGAATCCTGCCGTTGCAACCTACACAAAATTGTATATTTGTCAGGATTAGGAGTTGTTGCATTTTTAGTGTAAAGTAATATTTTTCTAAAGAATTGTATGTATTTCTGTGTTGATACAAAATGTGTTATTTATTAAATTCCAGTGTTTACTTAAATGGGCAGAATTATTTGTGCATTGAAGTCCAAAGTGTCCTCAGAATGGCAGATGGTTGGTCAACAGATTCATACACTTTATTGAAAAAAGCCCCACAAAACAGATTTGTTGCTGTTTTACATTTCCTCGTGATTTGTGTATAGGTTCTTGAGTTGCTGATGTTCACTTTGCAATTTAGCAAGGACAGATTGGTATAGGAATTTCACAGGTTTGGGATCTTTGTTGACTATGTAAGCTCCATTATGAGAAGTTGTATGATATTGATGCTCCTTTCCTTGCATGGCAGTTGAAATCTTGCATAGCAGTACATTTAAACAGTACAACAAATTCTGTATCACAAAACCAAAATAAGGTTCAATTATTAAAAAACAGAAAAGGGAAAAGTATTTTTAAAAAGTTTGCAATTACAGGGATAAGGCACTAGAGCTGTTACAGTACTACAGATGCCAAAGAGACTAAATTAGTTATCTTCCAGCAATTGCAGGATTTATTATCTTTTTATGTTTCCAGTAATAATTCAAAGCAGAATAAATTTTTGATAAAGACAAATATCTTACTAGTTTCAAAACTTCATGTCAAATGAGTTCTGTACACAATATGAAACACTGTATAAACTGTTGTTCAAAGAATAGTAAACAAATGTGTACCCTCCTCTGAAAATTTTAAAGCTATTGTATATTTAAATATTATGTTTAAACTGGAATTGCCATACCAAGACAATAGAGCTTTTTTTAGTGCAGGAGGCATTGACAATGCCATTCTTTGAAATACTTTTTGTTTACAATATGATTTGTTCTGTTTGATACTTTAAAACAGAATTCAGCTTTAGGTGTTTGGGGTTTGTTTTTTTTTTTTTCTTAAAGAAAATCATTGGTATACCTCATTAGGAAATACTCACTGATGATTCTGGTGCATTTATTCTATTTAACTTTTAGAAAATTTTAACACTGTAATAGTATAAATGGAACTAGAACTATGAAACCCACATGAAAAGGAAGCCATTTTTATGTCAAATGCAATGCATATGTAGTCAGTTAATTTTACTGTATGAGATACTTGTCATAATCCCCTGAATCAAGCTAGTTGTGGTAACAAAATTAAGAGCAATTAACTTTAATAGTTTGAGTTCCATGTTAATAGCTATTCCATGGCCTCACAGCAGAAAGAGATGATAGAACAGTTAATATTCATCACACAAAAAGGCCAAGATTGAAAACGCAAACCAAAATTCTCTTATTCCCTCGATATACCTCAAGGTCAGGTCCAAGATACTAACAGAGCTCTGAAGAAGCTTGATTTCCAAGAGCTTCTCTAAAGTTAGTAGTGGGCTTGGAAGTCAAATTCTTAATATTAACTATACAAGAAACTTCATTGACTTCCAGCATTTCAGTAGAATACTTTATGAATCAGGGACTTAAGGCTGTAGATCTGATTTTCCTCAAGAACACTAGACATCTGACCAACTAGTGTTGGCAATGCAGTAGGAGGCTGATCAAAGCCCTTGTTATCTTTTATTGTAATACAAATGTGCTAAATAAATACTTTTCTCTTGTTCTATACAAGGGGCTTTTACTTCATTTTCAAAAACGACTGCTGACTGAAGCTAATTAATTATTACCATGTCTCTTCAGGGTGATTTCTGACAAGATTTTTACTGTATCCAAAAGAAAACTGATATCAATATACTATAGATGTGATGTGTCTCTTCTAGTTTTTAGTATCAAAGGTAAGAGCTCCTTCATATTTTTGTGGGGACTTCACACCAATGGAGATGGCAAGTCATGAAGCAGCAAATGAATCAGAAATTTGGCTAGGAGCAAGGCAATTTAATTTCAGTTTTTGCTTTGATATTTTCCCTGCTGCAAAACAGAGCAATAAAAGTGAAAACACACACTGAATAAGGTGCCCAAGTTCTGCTTCATGTGGTGTCAAACTACCTCTAGAGGATTTGGTGCAGAGGGAGAAAATAGCTTAAAGTATTCTGTGGAAATCAGAGGACTTCTTCCAGAAGTGGTTCATCAATCAAAAAATTTGTGACAGAAATAGATTGGAACAGAGCTTTATAAACACTAGTATACATATTGCTGTCACATTCTGTGTGAAATAAATTGTCCTTGTAAGTGTGTTTGAATATTTCTTTTCCTCTCTCCTGCATTAGTGCTTTGTGCCATATGAAGAAGCCACAGCACAAGCATTTTTCATAACATTTTCAGATGATTGCTTTTCAAACTTGCCCTATTTCTCCAGTTCACCTCCCAGTTTGATTCATTACTATCAAGAGTAAAATATTTACATCTTGATTTGGCTAAACACTAAAATAAGATCAGAAGTTTTTAGACACCTGGCTACCTCTTCTTATAAGACTTTATAGTAATCAATTTAAGATTGATTAGTTGAGTATGAGACAAACATTAGCATTGGATATTAGTTCTAACATTTTTATTCATAGATAAATTAAAGCTTCTAGAATCCTGAATTCTCTTTAACTTAAAACTATGTGCCCAAAGGACTTAAAACAAACAGAGCAGCTTTGGAACACATTTTACTAAATATTTTGTGCATGGAAACTCAATTACTCAACTATGTTTATTGCATCATAATGTAAAGAGATGTCTGGAAAGACACATTCAGTGCATTTGTTTGCTGTAACTGCTGTCCCCTATTTACTATCCAAATAGGCTTTTATTTGGAGCAGTCCTAAATCATACTGTCTAAATGGAAGAATAGAATTTTTATTTTGTAACTGAAAACAGTTTAAAGTTGTAAATATTTCTGTGGATATTCATCATTTTGTATAAATAAATTCACATTATTTGAGTCTACGTCTTTTAATATTTTCAGGTTGTATGTACTAT
Source organism: Parus major (assembly GCF_001522545.3). NCBI lineage: Eukaryota > Metazoa > Chordata > Aves > Passeriformes > Paridae > Parus > Parus major. The sequence goes on along the minus strand of NC_031773.1, from coordinate 42,989,047 downwards.
GTAATTTGTGTATTCAGTGATTTTCAAACAGCAGAATTTGCTGCCATTACCTGCATATCAGTCTTACTTTAAAAATCATTCTCAAGAATTAAGGGGGTTAAATCTATGTGAAGGGTGTTACATTAATAAATGCTTTTGTAAAATGTAGTTCTGCTGTATCAAAGTATGACTGAATCACAGCTTCTGTTGGCCTTGGGTCCTTCGTGTGGGTCAGAACAACCCCAGAAGGCTTGGGGCAGGCAGAGTGTCTGGAAAATGATCGGCAGGTGCTGGTCAACAGGAGCTGAGCACAAGCCAGCAGTGCCCAGATAGCCAAGAAGGCCAATGGCTGCCTGGCCTGGATCGGCAGTAGTGGGGCCAGCAGGACCAGGGCAGGGATTGTCCCCATGTCACTGGTGAGGGCACACCTTAAATGCCATGTCCAGTTCTGGGCCCCTCACTGCAAGAAAGATATCAAGGTGCTGGGTCGTGTCCAGAGACGGGCAGCAGAGCTGAGGAAGGGCCTGGAGCACAAGTCTGATGAGGAGCGGCTGAGGGAGCTGTGGGTATTTAGTCTGGAAACAAGGAGGCTCAGGACACCTTACTGATCTCTTCAAGCACCTGAAAGGAGGTTATAGCCACGTGCTCAGCTTCTTTGCTCAAATAACAAGGAACAGGACAAGAGGAAACGGCTTCAAGTTGCAAAAGGGGAGATTTAGATTAGATATTAGGAAAAATTCTTAACCTGAAGCACTGTCACAGACTTCCCTGGGAAGCCGGGGACTCGCCATCCCTGGCGGTATTTAAAAGATGTGCACTTTGGGACATGGTTTAAGTGGTGGACTTAGCAGTTGCTGGGGTAAAAGTTGGACTCAATGATCTTAGAGGTCTTTTCCAACCTCAATGATTCTTTAATTCTGTTAGTATTTTAGCAGGGCATCTGAGGGAAAAATTTTTCTTTCAGGCTAGTTACGTTGCCTCCTTACATATGTTTGAAAGCAATTTTTAAAAAAACTTGCAATAACAGCAGAAAAGGATTTTCTTCTATGTGTGTTTTTGATAGGGATGTGTCTCCTGTAATCCTGGCTGACACAGCTGCAGAGACATGCCCTTCATATACAGATCAAGTATGAATTGGGTCACTTGCTAAGAAAAAAACAAAGTATGTTCTACTGGTTACAGTGGCATTTCTGCTGTACTGAGAATATCAGAATACTTGGCTTAAATAAGCTTTGGTGCAAATTACTTGGCATTTGTTAAACTGCTCTAAGCTCCAGTATTTAGAAAGTGAATGTGCAGCTCAAGCTAGCTTGGGAAGTGACAAGTACTATAAATTGAGAGTGCTGCAACGTTTGACACTTAAAGGAATTGCTTAGCAAGTTAATTTTTCTGACTTAAAAATTCTTCACTGAGTTAATTTGCATTTTGCTTTTGGTAACGTCTTTGATCAAAAAGCAAAATACAATGTTTCCAAGTGCTGACTGACCTGGTGATCCTGAGCTAGGGTTGATAGATACAAGTGCAGCTGTGGGACTGGCAGCCGGAAGAAAAGAGTAAAGGAATTGACAAGATAAGAGTGTGCATAATTTCTTTAATGTTAACACATAAAGTTACTTGTATTCTTTAGGTTTTTTTCCTAACACTGCTCTTCAGATGTTGATGCTTATGTCATCTGATTCAGTAGAAATTGCATTAAATGGTCTAAATTATTTCCAGATCATGAAATTGCACATACAGCCCAGTGAGCTAAATGATCTTGAAGTTGCAGCTGATCTCTGACCACAGCTACACCATCTTCATTGCAAATGAAAGAAGAAAAAGGGAAAGGCTGTTATTTAAAGTATAAGACTCTTAAAATTAAGGTAATTTAAACAATTAGCATAAACTAAGGAAGTAGCTAACACTACTTTGGTCCAAACTGATGTTGAGGCAGAGCCAGAGCAGCAGCAAGTTGTTCTCATGGCACTACCCCAGCACGAACAGGCACTCACTGGCAGCCAGGCCATTGCCTCCCCAAGAGCACTGTTGAGATTTAAGGACGGAACTTGCTTTTGCCATGCAGGCGAAGGGCAGCTCTTTCAGACTTAGCTGGTTGAACTGCTACAGTGACTGTGCAAGGCACTGTGTGTGATTCCCTGTCACGTTGCATGTTTCAAACCCAACCTGCCAGTCTTGCCTATGGACCTGCCTCAACCAGGAGAGCCCACCGAGCTCCCCGAAGCCCAAGTGCTGTGTTGTGCACCTGTGATGTTCAGCTCCGCTCGGTCCCATTTCTCTGCAGGGAACTGCTGTGGGGGTTTGGAGACTTGTGCCCTCCACTCGATGGGCACAACACTCGAGAACTGTGTTCCATTTTGGAACCCTCACTCTAAAAAGGAGCATCCAGAGAAAGTGAACAAGGCTCCGGAAGGGTCTCGGAAACATGATTTACGAGGAAGGCCCGAGGGAGCTGGGTTTGTTTAATCTCAGGAAGAGGAGGCTTAGGGGAGCCCTCATGGCTCTCACAGCTACCTGTAAGAAGGGTGTAGTGAGGTGAGGGACTGGTCTCTTCTGCCATGTCTGCAGCGAGAGAACTAAAGAAGTGCCTTTAAGCGGTACCAGGAGAGATTTTCAGATCAGGAGAAAATATTTTTTTTTAGGATGGTCGGGCACCGGAATAAGCCGCCGAGGGAAATCGGAGTCACTATTGCCTGGATGTGTTTTAAGAGGCGTCTGATCTGGTGGTGTGGTTTAGGTGTTACAGTGGCAGCAGTGCTGCCTGGACGGTTGGACCGGCCGATCTCACAGGTCTGTTCCAACCGCTCCGGCCCTGGTCCCACGCCCCTGCCCACAGGCTACGGGCCGGGCCCGGTCCGGTCCCGTTACCGACCGCAGCCCAGAGCCCCGCCCTCACCGCCGCGCGCCCGGGCGCGAGTCTCGAGCGCTGGCGCAGGCGCAGAGCCCGGGGCGGGGCGGGGCCGAGCGGTGGCGGAGGCGGGGTCGCGAACTCTGACCCCCGGGAGCCGGAGCCGCGCCGTCGCTAAAGAAACCCGCCGGACCAGGCACCGGCCCCGCCAGGTGAGAGCGAGACCCCCAACAGCCGAGGGACGCCCCCCGCAGCGGGCGCGGTCCGGCGGCAGGAGCAGCAGGGGCGGCCGCGCTGTAACGGTGCGGGCCCGCGCGGCTCCCGGCCGCCACCGCTGCGGAACGTGGAGCGGAGCGCACCCGCCCCGCCCCGGGGCCCGGCCCGGCCCCGGGCGGCCCCGCGCCCCCCGACCTTTCACCTACAGGAACCGCTTGCGTGTCCCGCCGCTCCGCATCCGGCCGCCGCTTCCCGCGGGAGCCGGGCAGCGGAGCCGCGGACAGAGGCGGCGATGGCCGATGCCCCCTCATGCTGGGCCCCGGCCGCGCGCAGCCATTTTGTGCGGAGCGCCGCGGCGGGGGCGGGCACGACGCTGGCTCCGCGCCGCCCGGTGAACCCCCGGGCAGGGGAGATGTGAGGGCAGCAAGCCGGGGCGGCGGGGACGGCTGGGGCCGGAGGAGCCCCGGCGTTGCGCTATAGCTTGGCCTCGGTGCATCTCCCTTTCCCCCTCCCGAGCCCTGCGCGTCAGCGTTCCCGGGGAGCGGCCATGCGCTTCCCCGAACCCCCCAGGCACTCTCTGCCTGCCGACGGCATCGTCCCGCCGGTTCGCTCCTCTTGTATATCCCTGGCGGCTATCTGAGTTTATTTGGGTTAAGGCAGTATGTCCTGAGCAACACCCGGTATTATTTTTATTGGGTCAGATGACCGTGTCGCTGTTCCTTATTTTGTTTGGTTGGGTGGGGTATTTATTCCGAGCTGCGGAGTTTTTGTGGAGTCTTTATTTTTCCTTTGTTGCCATATATTGCTGTGTGTGTAAAAAGCACGGCCGCATGCCCCAGGATACGCTTACATTTGCAGGTTGTGGAGGGAATAGGGGAGATGCTGTGTGTTGTACAAGTGAACTTATACAACAGAAGAGGGAAAAAAGGTCTTGATACTGATTTTACTGAAAGACGAGTGTGTGAACATGATTCTTGAAAAATCAGGCATTCATGCTTACGTGAAATTTCTGATTTGAAGCTACTAATGTCAGCAGAGTGGACTTGGGAAGTGGTGTAGCAGGAAGAGCTGCATCCATGTAATAGAAAATAAGATGGGAAAAAAATTCAAATAGTTTTCTGTAGGACAGCTTCCTGGTTTTGCAATCAGAGTGATACAAATGGAAGTATCTGTTCGGTGGGAAAACATCACCATTTCTGTCCCAGTTCAGACTTCATCTGGTGACTCTTTGTAATTTTGTATGGCTTTTTCTGAAAGTTATTTTTCTGAAAATAATTCTGTGAATATTTTCCCCACCCCCTTTAGTTCATGGTTGGCAGTTGTGGCTTGAAATGTCCAATACAGCATTTAGCCCACGGCTTGGTCCTTGCTGTTCAACTTTACTCAGGGGCTCTTGTTTGAGTGGAGTCTTAAGGTGTGTGAAATGTTTGCCTGCTTCTCTCTGTAGCTCTTTCTCCAGAGATATTGCTGAATCTTATCACAGGACTAAGTATTTTCATGTGATGGTGGTCAGCTGTATGTGTGCACATGTGTGATAATACAAGGAAGGTAACTGAGGTCACCCGGAGGAGCGTGCAGTTCTCAGCTGCTTCTGCCCTTCCTGTGCACTGCTCTGAATGGTTGGACACCTCTTGCTAAGTCTGCTGCATTCTGCAACAACAAATCAAGTTGGTTGTTACAGAAAGAAGCTGACAGTAGATAAGTTAAATTAGCTTTAACTTTTCTCCTCAATTCTTGTTAAGAATTATTTCTTATATTTCTGGTTTTCTTACTGGTTGTATTTGCTTGCGAAACATACTCTTGAAGGGAACAAGTTTGATTGGAGTTCTGATATCTTTAAGAATAGTCATATCCTAGGTTATATTGTGGAATACGGTTGGTTGGGGTTTTTTTGTTTGGGGTTTTAATGGTTTTGAAGCTTTTTTAAAGTATGCCTTAATTTTTCAGTTTAAGGTTCTTAGCCTGTGAAGAGAAAGCCCTAAGCAGCATAGGGACCTCTGAGGCTGACATGGTTTTAGGGGAAAAGGAGTTGACCCAGCTGACCTCCAGAAGTACCTTTCAACATCATTTCATGATTGTATTGTTATTAAAGGTCAGGGGGAGTAGGCAGGTGTGCAGGGAACCAAAACCAAACAAAACACCACTGATACTGTAGCATGCAGCTAAATAAGTCACCTGTGAAATACAGCTACAGAATGCTTATTGCTAATGTGGTAGTCCAGTGAAAACTGGTTTTGATCCATAATGTGAAATTTCATATTTACAATAGTAAGATTAGTTTGTGCCCTATGCTTATACTCCATTTTTGCTTTAATTTATTGTGTGCTTAATGTATTATGTAATTAAAGTTTGTGCAGCCAGTGAATTTGCTGAACTTTCCCTGGAGTTTGTGAAGGAAAGCATTCTCCCTAAAGAAAGTAATCTGCTTCTAATGTTTGGGTCAAAAAAACCCTGAAAAAAAGCAGTACCTCTTGCTTAAATAAGGAGTTTTAGTTGTATGTAAAAACTAGAGCGGTGTCACATCTTAACTTGTCCATGTTTGTTCTGCTGGTGGATGAAGTGCAGCTCTCAGCTGGCAAGTGCTGCAGCTGGTACAGGGGGTGTGTGTGTATGTCTGTCCTGCTTCAGCAGCCATCCTGGCTTAAGCACTTCTAATAGTAACCTTTGCTAGCCTCAGTTATTTTGGCTGATGGAGATCTGGGAGCCCTCAGGCCTGTGGTGGGTTGGACATCCCCTGTGAGGAAGCAGTAACCTGCTGGGGAGGGTTACCCCACCAGCTCTGGCTGGCACAGCTCTCTGCTTTTTGTCACACACAGGCTGGTGTGTGCCACCAACAGTGACCATCAAGGGAAACTAAACTGTACCTGGGTTACTTTCTGGCAAAGTTTTTAATTTTAATTTTTTTTTTATTCCTTCCCCCTTGGTGGTGTTTCAGGCTGCTTTTAGCACTTTAAACTTGTGCCTGTACATTACTGGGATAAAGTAACCTGCTGCAAAACAAAATTATATCAGTAGAATTTCGTGGATAAAACTGTGAAGGTACAGTTAATTAAACTCTTACTCTTATGTATACCTGTCCATATTTTTTCCCTTCAGTCATCAGCTTTTAATTCCAGAGATTACTGCATTACTTTACTAAATCAGTAAAGGATTTATTTTTTGTAAAACCAAACTCTTTAAAATTCCAGTTCTCTGAGACTGGAAGATGACTTGTGCTATCTGAGCCCCATGTATCTGATGATGCAGTGCTGCAGATTTTGTAAGGAAGTGCATTCCTTCCTGAAAATCATGGTCCAAGAGCTGCATTTCTGTATCAATATTTAGATGAATTTTGTTGACTTTGCCAGGCCTTCTCTAAAAGGCTGTTTACATTTGTTTAGCCTAAATTACTTTTGTTCAACTTGGTAGTAAGCCAGGCTGGACTAAGCTCAGTATTTGAATGCCTTTGTCGGAAGTTGAAGTGGAAACTTAAAAAATATAAACCACTAAAAAACTAAAACCAAACCCTCCGCTATTGTCATAGTAGCTCTCATAAAAGGTTATTTCATTCCAAATATGTTGAGGTTGCTGTTTATAATTTAGCGGTAACTTTGTGGTGTGAGAACTACCCCATTTAGTGTGGTAATGTGTTTCCTTTGAAGTATTAGCAGGACAGTGTATCAACATGATTCTTAATTAGACTTAATATGAAGATTTTTTTCAGTGTGCTTTTCACATTTTTATAGGAATTAAGAAAATCCCAAACCCAACAAAAAAAAATTCACAAACCCACACCATTTTAACAAAACCTAATCCTGTGTAGTCGATAACAAAGGAAAAAACCGGAGAATCACAAAATGACTTGGGTAGGAAGGAAGTATAAAGATCATCTAGTTCTAACCGCCTGCCATGGGTAGGGATGCCATGCTCTACATTACTTTGCTCAGAGCCCCATAAAACCTGGCCTTGAATGTTTACAGTAATGGAGCATCCATAGATTCTCTGGGCAACCTGTTCTAGGGCCTCACCGCCCTCACAGTAAAGAATTTCTTAATATCTAATCTATGCCTGCTCTTTTTCAGTTGGAAGCCATTCCCCTTTGTCCTGTCACTACATGTTCTTTAATTAAAAAGTCCCTCTCCATCTTTCTAGTGGGTTCCCTTCAGGTACTGGAAGGCTGCAGTTAGGTCACTCTAAGCCTTCTCCAGGTTGAACAATCCCAATTCTCTCAGCCTTTCTTCACAGGAGAGGTGCTCCATCCCTCTGATCATCTTGGTGTCCCTTCTCTGGACTCTCTCCAGCAGCTCCATGTCCTTCCTGTGCTGGGACCCCAGAGCTGATGCAGCCCTGCAGGTGGGGTGTGAGCAGAGCAGAGGGGCAGAATCCCCTCCCTGGCCCTGCTGCCCACGCTGCTTTGGATGCAGCCCAGGACATGTTTGGCTTTCGGGGTTGCCAGTCCACATTGCTGTGCCCAGCCTTTCATCCAGGAGAACTCTCAAGTCCTTGGCACTGCTGCTCTTGATCAGTTCATCCCCCAGAATATTTTACATGGAACAATGCCAACAGTGATTTACTGGAAGGATGTGTGAGGAACTCAGTTTTGTTGTATGGGGGTTTTGCTTCTTTGGGTTTTTTGTTTTGTTTTTCCTTTTGATCTGAAGGAAGCTTCCATGGATATGCAGATGTGCAAGTTTGTATGGGTTATCTTATTGGTAGTACAGCTGTTGGTAGTCGTATTGGTAGTTGAAAAGGTTTGCTGATTTCTGTAGAGTACCTTCATGCATCAGCAGCCTCATCTGTGGCTGTAGTTCAGTGAATACCCCAAATAGTCATCTTGCATAACACGTGAACTGACAATTTGGCATTACAGATAAGCTGGTGTAACATCGTGGGATTTTTTCCAAAAATAAGTGGTCTCAATTCTGCTTTTCCTGTATTCTGTGTAACAATTGTTAGGTGCAGGGTGAATACAATCAGAAGATGAGTTTACAGGTATACAGCCATGAAAGCAAATGCAGAGGGGAACAAAGCCAGCAGTGGCTATTCCCATGAAATACTGTGATTGTACCATAGAGGAGGTACTGTCTCCAGGTGTTCAGAAGGAAAGGTTTGTCCTCCCTCTGCTGTGTTAGGGTGTTCTTTCTGTGCCTGCTGAAATGGACCTGGCTGAACCTAATCCGGTGAATGGAGAAGTCTTCAGTCAGATGAGCTTCCTGGTCCTGGTTCATGGTGCAGCTTCAGCTCTGGTGCAGGGAATCAGTTTGGGGTTTTTTTCTCATGTCTTTTTGCAGGCTTCAGGTGGAAATGCAGGTTATGGCTGATAGTACACAGGGCAGCTTGTTGTGATTAAGTGTCTGTCTTGTTGTCTAGCTCTGGCATGTAGCCAGTGCTCCTGTGAGTAGACTACACTTGCAGACAGCCTCTTTGCCTTTCCTCCTCCTCCTTTTCCCAGTTGGTTATGGAACTGGTGAGCTAAGTCAGCTCACACGTAGCTGGTGGGGCAGGTTCTAGACATACCATGATAAAAGAAGCAGAAGCCAAGGCCTAAAAGTGGGACTATCCTTTTGGTGACCCAGACTGTAAAAATGATTTGTTAGTCACCTGAAAATTTATCCTAATGATTATTTTCTCATGTTTCCTTCCATTGTAGCACTTGCTTACAAGAAAGGATAGTGAGAACACTGATTATAAATTAATTGCACAGGCATGCCTACAAATGCATCTCTTTCTGTATCTCTGTGCCTTTTAATTACTCTCTTATGCTTTTGCAAGCATCTCATTTTCCCTTGGTTGCCTGCAGATCCAGCTGCTTCAGTTTCATGTTGTAACTTGTCTCTTAGATATGCACTATCTAAATCTTAATCTCATGCAAATTTAAAAAACAGTATCTAACTGGGTGTCAAGGGTTACATAAATATTCCTCAATTCATTGATAATCTTACTCCTTTAAATCTGCCAGCTGTTCTATCCTCTTGAACAGTGTGGTTTATAGAACAATAATCCAAGAATAACTCATTTAGCTTGCCATGTTCATTGAGCTTTTCCTGTATGAAGCACAGAGCACAGTAGCATCATTTGTTTCACAAATGTGTTTGAATTCCTTAGCTTAATTTATTATCTAAAGCATTGCAGAAAACTGCTCTCAAGTATAAAGAAATCTTGGGGAGTTCCTTAACTTATTTAAGCACTAACTCAGGCATGTTTAATCACAGAGGGATCATTAAGTGCATTCTATTTCATGTGTAGGAGTTTATTAAACAACTTTGGCACAAATTGTGCTGAATTCTTAATTAGTGGATGATTAGCTTGATAATGGAAGTGAAGACTGTTTTCCATTTTGAGGTACAGATTACCTGTAAGCCCAATGTGATGACCTGAGCTAAAATCCTTAGTTGACTTTGAGTTGTATTGAAATCTTTCAGTACTGAAGCAGTATGACTACAGAGAGATTATTTCTTCTTCTTTTGCAGTTAGTTTTCTATTATATTAACTTTTTGAGCTTTCTTAAAAGGTAATGTTGACCTTCCTGTGTTTGTCATTATTGTGTGTCGTGGTTTAACCCAAGGCAGCCACTTGCTCACTCCCCCACCAGTGGGACTGGGGAGAGAATCAGAAGGGTAAAAGTTGGAAAACTCGTGGGTTGAGGTAAAGACAGTTCAGGAGGGAAAGCAAAAGCTACACAGACAAACAAATTGAAACAAGGAATAATTCACTTTATCCAGCTGATAAGCTGATGTTCAGCCATCTCCAGGGCAGGTTGCTGGCTGAATATCTGATGTGATGGCAGAGCCCTATCATGTGTAACAGTTCCTTGGGAAGACAAATGCCATCACTCCATGTCCTTCTTCCTGTTTCCATTTTTATATACAGAGCATGATGTCATATGGTGCAGAATATACCTTTCTGTCCTGGCTGTATCTGCCACCCACCTCCCATGTACTTCCAGCTTCCTCACCAGTGTGGCAGCACAAAAAGCAGAAAAGGTCTTGGCTGTGTGCAAGCACTGCTCAGAAATAAAAACATCTCTGTATTATCAGCCCTGTGTTCATGACAAATTCAAAACACGGCCCCATATCTGCTACTGCGAAGAAAATTAACTTTCCCCCAGCCAAAACCAGCACACTGATAAAAGAACAAAAAGTAAAGTTGACAGTCTTCATGTTGATGTGGTTTGTTCTTACTCATTTCAAGGATATTACATCAGAATCAAGGCACTTGATAGTGGGGCAGCTATACCAGAAGTCTAATATAATAAAATGAGAGATGTTGTCATATCAAATTGAGCATTGAAACATAAAGAAATATACTTCCTGCAACTACTTTTAAAGTCCTTAGTCTACCCTGGTATGATATTTAAAAATACTATTAATAGGAACCTCCTACTAGGACAATTAAAGTTGTATAACTTTTGTCCCTGGAGAAGGGTAAGTTAAACTGTGATGTCTTCTGGGTATAACTTAACTGTACTAGTGGAGAGGTTAGTGCTTCTGACTACCAACCTTCGAAATTGCTGTCTGCTCTCATGGGAATGTTTCCTGACCCATTTGAGTTGAAGTAAGCCTGAAATACTTTAAGAAGTATTTCATAGGTTGTTTTGACTAAAACATTGAGAAAACTCTGGCACATAAAAGCTGAGGAAGAAGTAGAGAGGAGGGGTTTAATTGCTGCAAACTAGGGAAAGTTTTCCACTGTTATGGCAGCCTACAGAGTGCTTATCTAAAGTAGCAGTGGAACACCACTGAACTTGTGATGCCAGATTCACCCCCAGCCAGTTTATACTGATGATAGTGATGTGTTTAAAAATAATTCTGAGTCTTGTCAAGAAAGCTGACTAATTCATTTACTAGGGACATAGACTAACAGTATGTAACTTAGAGACAAAAAGATTTTGGTAGCATTTTGAGTCTGAAGGTGGAACAGAAGAGCAATAAAAGCATTTTAGTGCATTTAAGAGGAAGTCTAATGCTTGCCTTCTGTCAGAATGCCTGCTTTTAAATGCTGCTTCTAGTGGATGGGGGGGATTGAGCTTTTGTAAGGAAAAGGGATGGATTTAGAATTCTGTTTATTATTTTTTCAAATGTTTTTGAAATAGCTTCATTTTTTATTTAATTACATGGCAAGTAATGCTGTGAAACACTCAAGGAATAAATCTGAAAACAAGTTCAGTGATTATCCTTGTAAAGCAGGTCTAATCAGTGTAAATATGGATGCTGACATTTGTGTTACTCTGTACCTAGAGCAACAGAAGCAAAACGTTTCTGTGCTTTGTATCTTCTGAGAAGGAGATTTTCCCCTGTTCCCAGAAATAAGAAAGTATGCAAAAGGATCATCACCGACTAAGGGAATACAAGGCTGCCAAGCTAGAATGTGTTGTACATTTGCAGAGGCAGCAGTCTAATCATATTGACAGTCTTAATGTTGTTAATTTGACATAGTTGTCAGCAACACATCTTTTTAAAGGAAAATTTTAGAAATATTGTTTTTTCTGTAGTTTTGCAGTGTGTCAGATCTTAATGGTATATCTGCAGAAAGTTGTAGAAGGAAGTGAGAGCTTAAGTTGTGACAATGTCATTGGCTAAATGGCCATGGGACAAAGCGCTTCTTACCACTTAATTTTTCAGAAATTTTGTGGTAAAAGTAAAGGCAAGGATCTTAGTCTGATGTGGAAAAGGGAAACCAGTACAGCAGTTGGGCAGTACTTGTTATAAGTGGCTATAGGCTTGCTCTTTGAAACAGCAGCAGTTGAAAATAATTTTTGCAAGAGTATTCAAAGTGAGATATAAATGAGGTAAAAACTATTTGGGGAGTGTTTGTAAACAACAGAATGCTTGTATGTTGGCAAGAGCCTTGACTCCTTTCTCTCTTGTAGTCACCATATAACTAATATTACAGTTTTTTTAACTGTTGGATATTATAAAGCAGATCCTAGAAGATAAAATGTGAAAATAAAATGTGATTAGCAGTCTTAGGCATCTGACTAAAGTTTGGTTTATTGTGATTTGTCTCATTCATTTTGAAAGGAGAAGAGAGTATTCTAAAGAAAAACCTGTTAATTAATAAACCTGTTAATTAACTCCATCGACTTCTTTCCTATACTAGCAATAAACACATTTCTCATATATGGGCTTGTGTGTCTTTTGAATGTGCATGGCCTGGTTTTGTCAAGCATGGAAAAGAGCATTTCTGAAATCAAGATGATTTATGTTAGATGAGAACACCTTGAAGATCACTTCTCATTATTGAAGATCAAAACTCAGACTGATGATACTTAAAATCATTAAGATTGTAAAGAGATTGAGTCCAGCTGTTAGCCCATCACCCCTGTGGTTGCCACTAAGCCTGGTGCTACACACATGCATTTTGAACACTTCCAGGGATGGCAATTCCACCACTTCCCTGGGCAGTCTGTGCCAATGCCTGACTACCCTTTCAGTGAAGAAATTTTTTCTAGTATCTAATCTAAACCTCCCCTGCTACAGCTCCTTTCAGGTGCTTGTAGAGAGCAGTAATTTTCTGCTGATCACCCCCACCTCCCTCAGCTGCTCATCCATTGACTTTATGCTCCAGAGCTTTTCCCAGCTCCATTGCCCTTCTCTGGACAGCCCCCAGCAACTCCGTGCCCTTCTTGCAGGTAGGTGCCCAGAACTGGACATGGTATTTGAGGTGTGGCCTCACCAGTGCTGAGTACAGAGGGACGATCCCTCCCCTGGTCCTGCTGGCCACACTGTTGCTGTTCCAGGCCAGGATGCCACTGGCTTTCTTGGCCACCTGGGCACACACTGGCTTGTGTTGACCAGCACCCCTAGGCCTCAGCCTATTGTTCCAGCCTGTGCAGATCCCTCTGCCAGAGCCTTCCTAGCTTCCAGCAGGTCAGCACTCCTGCCCAACTTAGCATCATCTGCAAACTCTAGTCAGGGTGCCCTCCATCCCCTCATCCAGATTGCGGATAAAGATATTAGACAGGGCTGATCCCAGTCTAACCACTGGTGCCCAGCCACCAACTGGATGGAGTCCCATTTGCCACCATTCTGGGCCTAGCCAGGTGGCTGGTTTTCTACCCAGGGAACAGCACCCCTCTTCAAGCCATGAGCTGCCAGTTTGTCCAGGAGAATGCTGGGGGAGATGGTGTCAGAGGCTTTGCTAAACTCTGGGTAGAAAATATCTGTGGCCTTTCCTTCATCCCCCAAGTAATTTTCTTTGCTGGGAAATGAAGGTTATAAGGTGTTCAGGGAAGATTTCTCAATTCCAGGTGGCTTTGAATTTAGAATATATTTATCATTTCATGTGAAACAATTCAGCCACTGAGAATGTTGGCTGTAGTAATTCAGGAGAAGAAGCTTTCAAAAACATGAAAAATGTGCTAAATTTTAAAATTTACATAATAGAATAAAAACAGCTGAAGTGGTTTTTTTTCTCCTTAATTCCTTGCAGGAATGTCTAAAGAGTGATAAAGCATACCTGATATGAAGTCTAACACAGATATTCTAGGTAAGAGACCTTTTTACTCTAATAAAAATATGAACCACAAAACCTTTTACAGCTGTCCCAAAGGTAGGTGAGAATTTGTAGATAGCTTTTTTTGACATGTCCTGCTCCGCTGTCCTCAGAGCAAGATGCATAGCTTGCCAGATGGCTGCTCCTCAGAGAGGTAATCTTCTTTGCTCAAGTGGCTGTAAGCTTGTCTGGCTCCAGAGTGAGCTGCATCAGGCACCTGGCTGGGCCCAAAACAGTGGGTACTGTTTCATGGTGCAGTTAAACTGAATTATCAGCTTCCCAGCAATAATAATGGAATGGAGGTTTGCCTCCTCAAATCTTCCTTCTTTTCCTCCCTTTCTCGACTTACAACATGTTTTCCCTTTCATCTGCAACAGAATGAATCTGACTGCAAAAGAAATCAGTTCAGTGTGCTTACCTAGGTGATGTTTGCTGCATTTCTGCCAGCTGAGTTTTCTTTACTTTTAGTGAGTTGAATTGTCCTGTGTGGTCAAGACCACTGCAGCTTGTTCAGGGCAAGCAGGACCTCCTTCCTGGGAGTGAGCTGTAAATTTTCTTCAAACTGCCTTTGAAATTTCCTTGTCTCTGCAAGTAAAGAAGTTGTTTCTGACAGTTCAGTTGCTTGAACTGACTTCTCAAGCATTATGTGTATGCCAGCACATGAGGAGATGAAATTAGAAACCAAAAATGGAAAATGGGATAGAAACACCTATTTCGGTTTTCCGTATCTGTAGTTGATCTGCAACATGAAATGCTGCCTAAAGTTTATATGTGAAATATCAAAGGTGAATTTTTTCACTGTTATACATGCTCTTCAAAGCAAAGTTGCATGGTTTGTTGGAGGTGATTCAATTAAGATATTTTAGTACAGAGTACTGGTGTTACAAATACTAGTTTTGTTAGTGCCCTTCAGTTTAGGGATCACTGAGCTAAATAAAGCAACAGCACACAAAATAACCTACTTCTGAATGTTTACACAAATTAAAAGTGCAAATGTCAAAATCTAAAACACCGTGTGATTAATATGTAAATTCTTGTCAGTAATAGTGAGTACATTGCTTTTCCATTGTGTGCTTGCTTCACATGCTCAAACTCAGATGATTTGTGTAGCTTTGACAGCTGGTTATGCATCCATAAGTTGACTCTCCTTGTGCTTGTTCCAGACAGTATGAAGAGGTAGGATAGGTTCAACCTTTTCTACAGGTTCCTCTTCATCATAAGAGTTCAGTCTTGTTTGTGTACTTAATGTTCTATGTTCATGTAAGTGTAGTTTAAAGGAGTCTCTTTTAGATAAGTTTCAAAAATTCACTGTTGGTGGTTTATGCCTGAGAGCCATAATGACTCCCTGTGACTGGTGCATCATAGTTGAATACATGTGTGTTCCTTCACTGCTTTACTCCAAGGTGAAACATGTCAGTTTAAATCACTTTCAGTTTTCAAGCTAATATTGTTTTACTAATACATCTTGACTGTGAGGGCAGTCACATCTGATTTAGGAGAACTGACTATCTGGTGCAAATTAATCCCTCAAAGTGGGGTTTTTTTTGTTGTCTTGTAATGAAGTAGCATGCATTTCTGGCACTCTCCATGTAAACAGTACAACCTTTTGTTGCTAGTATTTTATTTAAAAGAAGAAAACACTGATAAAACACATTGCCTGCCTTGAAAATTCCAAGTGCTCTTTGAATAGTGATTGTGTAGCTCACTGGATGCAGAAGTGCGCTAATAGAGCACTCCTGCAAGGATGCTGACACCTAGATCTTCCTGGGAGATAATGCTTTTCAGCAAAAACTGCAGTATCACATCTCTACATACATGCCTGTTATCTTTTGTCATAATTGAACTATTAATGCAGCATGCTAGTGAGTGATTAATAATGGTATACAGTGTCCAAATATTTTTGTTTTTCCCCTTTCACACATTAATTAGGCTTTAGTATACCACTGGGCGCACCTCCAAGGCCTGCAATTCTTGCTCTAGTCAAAAAAGATTTGTCTTTCCAATTTTAAGAGCAGAATTAGCTTGAGTTATATTTGAGTTAAAAGTGAGTTAAATTTTTTATTTGCACGCCTCATTGGGGAGGTTTTGAGATTCACTGAAGAAGAGGTAATTCCTAGGAGTTCCAGAAAAGTCAAAGAATGAAATCCAGTATTAGTGTAAGAGTACTGTCATTGTTCATACAAGAAGTAGGTATTGCAGTGTTTTTAATTCACTTTTGTCAGTAAAGATGTTTATACAGTGCTTTATAATTTGTGAATGTTCCTTTTAAGTACTGCCTAGTAAATATTTGTATATCAATAATATAATATATGCCTTGCCAAATAAACGAGGCATGCATCTGAATCTCTCATAGTTCATTAATGTAACAGTGTCCATTAAAATGCACAAAATCCTTCTTATGAGGATTTGGGCTTGGGCTGTAGCTATAGTATTGATAATGAAACAATCTTTTTTTTTTAAACACTTACTCTCTGTGTCCTAAGTACTGCCTCCTGTTAGTTACAAAAATGACCTTCAAGCACTCGTGTTAATACTAAAAAATATTATATGAATATATGTCATATATTATATGACTATATGAATTCAGAAGAACTTAGATTTGCCCCTCTTGATTTGCATTAACAAAACTGTCTGCATTCCAGTTTTTTAAGACATTAAATATGTACCTGCTGAAATCATGGTCAGTAATAGGCTTCTGTTCTCAGTGATTTTACTGTAGTGTTGCTTGTTGGAAAAGCAGAGGAGGAAAAATAGGAAGTGTCTGTATGAGTTATTTGAATAAAACAATATAAAGATTTCAAATAGTAAATTATTTATTTTCATAGTATAGTCAAACTTTAAATTCTGCAGGGATGTCATCTTCATAAAATTGTGAACACACTTATGTGAACTATATTTTCCCCAGGATATTCTTACTTTCAAAACTACAGATGTTAAGCATCTTCTTTCCTTTCTTTGACAGGAAATTCTGGTGATTAAAGATCATGGCAACCATAGAGGAACTGGCCCATCAAATTTTTGAACAGCAAATGGGAGAGGTATATAAATTCTGAGTCCTGTTTAAGAGAAACTGAATAGTAAAATGCACAGACTGATTTATAAAAACCAAAATCACAAGAGAAAATTTTTGGTACAGACAAGGCTTCTGGACACTTCCCTCAGAAGACAGAAGAACCTATTATGTCCATTTTGAAGTTACCTGCATAGCCTTTTTTGCCAAAATTTGCCCCACAGAAATAAAGAACAATCTAGCAGTGTTTCTAGTAAGTCACTAGCTTTTCAGCTTGCTGTCTTGAGCCTGGAGTGTTTTTCAGAGAGCCATCTGGTTGTGTATATGCTTTACTCAATTTTAGTTAAAAAAGTCAGGACGCAGCTTTTACTTTACAACTATGCTATTACTTCATTTGTCATATTTATTTTCACTAGTAAAGTTTTGCCATGTTCTTCACTTTCATGTGAATATGTGCTTGCTATTTGTCAAAAGAAAGACTGAGCTCCTGTTTCTGCAGATTTCTAGTTTTGGTTCTCTGTGACCTGTGTGTAGAATCTGTGTACTGCAGCCAGAGAACTGCCAGAGATGCACAGTTTGAGTGTGGATGAGTATACATAGTTATCTAGAAAGTGTCAGTATAGCATAGACTATTTAGAATTACCACCACTTTAAATTAGATAGAGGCAGTAATTTATTTATCTTAGATAAATGTTATTTTTTTAGCTTGAAATACCCACTCTTGGATTCTTGTCTAGATATAGACTTCACAAGTAATTTTATTTCTTCTCAGCCTTGATTTCAGATGGAAAGGTTGGAGTGGGGGATGGGATGGTTAATTCTACTCTGAATAAACTCACAGCTTTTTAGTTTTGTAGCATCTGAGTGTTGCTAAGACTATCTCAAAAGGACATAAATGGGTTTATGGGATGTATGATGTTTTCTTTCTATTACTTGTGTTTTTCATTAGGTGAGAACTTGTGTTTAATGCAGTTTTGTTTTGGGCCTATAATTCTTTGTTGAGGTCTAAATAGGGCTGTATTTCCCATTTACATTTATTTATTTTTTACAGTACAAGGCTAGTCAAAGCTAGCTGAAGTATATGTTCCACTCAGGATGGTGTGATGATGGTGTTTAGCCTCTGTGGGGGTTGTTTCTCAATTTCATTATGTGATTCCAGGAGACACTGAGCTGACTTAGTATGATGGGAGAGACAGGCACCTTTTTCTGTTTCTTTCCTTACTAATTTCTTCAACAACAGCAAGCTAGTAACAAGTGGAAGGTTTTCTGCTGGGTTAGCATGGAGTAGGGTATGAGAAGGCTCCAATGACTACCAGAGCCAGCACAAAGAAGAAAGCTGGTAGCCGAAGGAAGGCAGGGGAGAAAACAGAGTGAAAGTGCAGTGCTGCAGAGAGCTGTAGCTGTTCCTGTTTGTGGTGAAATCACAGTTCTACAGTTTCCATGGCTGTTGTTTTGTCAGCACTGTAAATAAGGATTTGTCCTTTAGCAAGGTTTTACCATGTCTGAGATGGTCACACCATATTTGGCAGCAGTGCAGCTTCATCGTTCCCCAGTCCTCACTTAACCACTTCTTCTCATGCAATGCTAGTCTTGCTCCTGTAAACTCTGTGTGTCATCATCTGGTGGACAAAACTAAGGAAAAAATTTAATTACAGCATAGTGGATGAAGGTCATCTCCGTGTTGGTTGTGATCGGTGTCCTTGTTTCGTACAAGGTGCGGCCCAGGCAGACGCATGGTTGGAAGGACTGAAAGGCACCCCTGAGGGCAGTGCAAGCTGGGACTCCTTAAGCCAAAATTATTGTCAGAGGTGCATACCATGCATGAATGTGCTGTCTGAAAGGTGGAATCAGCAAGGAAAGCAGTCTCACAGGGGCCTCCATGCAGTAACTTATGTTCCTGCCTACCTACAGGCTGTAATTGCTTGGTGGCATTCCTAATCACTAAGCACTGAAAAATCATAGTTTAAGACCTAGAGAACTTCAGCAGTATTTTTGCTAGCATTTATAATTCTCTTGAATGTTGAAGTAGTTTTAATTGAATTTACAAAAAAAACCTTTTTTTTTTGAAAAAAGAAAGAAACTGAAAGGAAATGGTGTTCCAGTATTGAGGAGAATGGAAATGCTTCTGTGTCTCATTGAAATAATGGTCAGAAGTGTTTCGTACATAGATTTTGATTTTTTTATTATGATTGTTGTTCATGAAGCATTTTAAATCACAAAATTGTGACAACAGTTTTACAATGGTGTTCACAAACATGCTTTTGTTAATTTATGAATTTCATGCTTTGCATGAAAGCAAAACATTGAAGCAAAATATAACCCTTTCTATATGGGGCATTGTGCAGTGATTGTCATTGCTCAGATTCTGCCATCAGCTAGTCATCTTTTGCTCAGTGCGAGATAATTCCTGTTTCTACATCAAGACCATATTTCTTGATTCATGTAGGGAAGCTACCTGCCGAGAGCCTGCAGCATTCTTCTTTCTTTAATCTGTGGCTGGGTACACTAAGTATATGGTGGTTCATTTCCACAGTCCTGCCAAGTTTACTGTAACAGGGGAAAGCTACATTGTTGTTGAAACTGTCTGTCACACACATAAAAAGCACAATTTATAACAAATTTTGCAGTTACTTGTATCAATATTAACTGCAGTAAAAAAACCCTTGAATTCTGCATAAATGTAAAAGTGTCAAGCTGACATTTTGTGGGGCTAAAAAGCAGTTTTACCTCACACAGCATGTGGATCGTGACATTTTAAGGGAGCAAATGTAAATCAGTTCCATAAAATGCAGCTTATTTTGTAAAGCAAAGGTAAATGCATATAAAACTTTAACTGCTTCTGGATCACCACGTGTACCTGTTGATTTGAGTGGCTGATGCAGAACTTCAGTGCTTCAAAGTACCTCTCTTGAAAGGAAAATGCTGCTGGGTAATGAGTAGTTTTTTGTCCTTTGCTTAAGCAATGAAGTGGATGAATTGTTTAAAAGTACTTATACTCAGAAAAATCAGGTATTTTTAGAAAGCAGTGTCCAGAAATGGCTTGGGCAGTAGTTTGACAAGCATTTCTTTTGGTGGTGCTGGCAGCTTAAGCAATCACCCCAGTAGCTTAGCCTCACTTATTTGCTCTGATACATCTGCTTCTGAGCATTGTGGAGACTGGATTGAAGGTTTGATCTGTGCTAAGAATAGCCTTTGTTTGCTGGGCTGCTTTTCAGCTTGCACTGGTGTCCTGTTCCAGATCATGGAATGACTAACGAGCCAGTTTTACCTGCCACACTGAGGGGAGAGGAGCAAGTAGATTATGAGTCTGCAACCAAAAGTAACACCTTTTTGGACAAAGCTTCAAAATCAATGTAGACTGATGGGAGCTTGTATTTCTGCTGCCAGGGGAAGTCTTACCCTCTACCCCGTCCCCCTCTGATACTGACCTCCAGCTGCATGTTCTGGCCTGCTTTTGTCTGCTGCTACTAGCATTTAGATGATCTAATGGTTGCAAAATCAGGAAGCTGATCCAGGAGGAACAAAAAACCTTTGCAAACTATTATGAAAGAGTACCCTTACTGCAATAGACATATATATTCTCTATATTAATTGGGAGGGGCAGAGGGGCAGTCAGGTGTAGAGGAGTATTTGTATAATGGTGTATATACTGAGAATTATTGGTAATACAGATTTGCAGGATATTGCAGGCAGTTTTGTGAATAGCAAAAAGATTTTGGAGTTACCTGGGAATTTAAGATAAAAATTTCAATTTGAAGGTGTCTGTAAACTCTCTGAAGACAACTTCTCTTTGTACTGCAAAAAATCTGGCCTTTGTGATCCCTCTACAAATAGCAGCTATCCTTAATTTTTATTGACAGATAAAGTAAAGGGTAATACCTTACCTCATATGCCATTGGCTGTAGAGTGTGAAGAATTTTTAAAATATTGATAATTGTTAAAACATTTCCATGAATTGTGTCTGAGAGCATTCATGCAGAGATTTTAATACAAGATATACTGTTTGCAGATTTCACACAATTTATTAGTTTCCCCTATCTTTGTTAATAGTTCTCCAGCATAGAATTCTTTAACAGAAAAACAGAATTGAAACTGACAATTGCTGTATTTCCATACAAAAAACCTTCTGTCAATTCAAGTGAGCCATTAAATTACATTTATTGCAAACACAGCACAGCTATGATGATGGGTATTTTGTCTCATGAACATCAACAATAGTAAATGTTCAGTTCGATTGACATACGTAGACTTGTCAACAATTAATTGCTTTACTTAAAGTATTTGTAAATTTCACATTGGAAGGTATTACCAAATGGGTTTAAATCAGGAAAAATTAAGGTGTTGAATTAGATTCAAGCATTCACATTTTTTTATAAAATAAGTGTCAGACTTTCTGTGGCCTTGTTTAGAGAAATTAGAAGTTGATGAAACCTTAAGGTTTAATCCATTAAGGTAGTGGATCCATTAAAATAGTACATCTGTTGTCAGTCCATTACATTTGTTTCTTCTTTCTAGGTTACACATTCCCAGGAAGGTGGTACACAAACACTAATGGATGGGACACCACAACGAATACAGATTGTCCCTGCAGATTCAGGCCTCTCTTTATCACAGCGTATACAGGTATGCTTCATCTGATGCATTTTAAAAACAGAGATGAACTATTTGCTTCTGCCAGTTTTCACATGCAATTCTTCTTTGTTTTCATCATGTTACTTGCTTTAATGTAAATATTTGGCCCTGGATGGCAGAGACCCTTTCTGTATAAACAGGAATAAAACATCATTCTAGTCTTTCCTGTCTTTTTTTTTCCTTTTTTTTTTTCCCCTTTTAAGAATTCTAACATTACAAAAACCCTAAATCACTGAACAGAAAAATACTTTTTACAAGTGAGGCTATTCCTTGAAAGTTGAATATTTGGTCAATTTGGTAGTTCAACTAAGTTGAAGGATTTCTACATTTTGGAGCAGAAGCTGGGAGTGAAATGTATTTTTGAAGTCATGAAAAAGTGCAGGAAGTTTAATGTCTGAGAAGAATACTAGTTTTTGGCTGTCCTAACCCATGTTGCATGTCTTGATATTGTAATCCATAGGCTGGCCAAGTAATAACCTCCAGCTGAAGTGAGGGTAGTGAAGTTTCTGGCAATGTAGGTACTTAAGTCAACATAGAAATGTGTATATGGAGACTAGGAAAATTTTCAGAATGCAATTTTATATTTTATGCCTTAGAAGTCAGTGCAAGTCAGTTTTATTTGTAACTATCATTGTAGAGGAAAATTATCAACTGCAGAATAAATGGAAAAAATATTCTGAGATGTATGTTGCTCTTACAAAAGCACACATTTAAGTGAGACTGCTGCTAGTATAATCTTGGCTGCTTTTTATTTTACCCGCTTCACTCTGAAACATTGTCCTCTGCTTTTTCCTGTTTTGGTGCATTATGTTCAAGCTTTCAACCTTCCAAGGCTCTTCACAACCACCCCCCATACATGATGGGGTTTTTTTAGATTTATTACCTCCCACCTGTGCTCTAGTCATGGTATCTGTCTTACAAATCCAGTAGGTCTTCATTGTTTCAGTGACCTCAACTCCATTTCTACACTTCATGTACAGCTGTACTTTTAAGTAATTAATTTGTGCACATCAATTAACCACCATTCTGTCTTCAGAAAGGACAGTAAGTGCTTTGGTTATTGTTTCTTGATACGTGTGGAACAACACTCACTCGAAACACTCACCCTTCCTGCAAGAGACATCTACAAACATCAGTAGTATCAAACTTAGTAGTAAAAACTTTGCTCAGAGGAGAATTTATGTGAAGAGCAAAGTAGTTTGTACAAATAAATGCATCTCAGTGAAATGTCCACCATAAATTTTGAGTATATATTTTCAATTAATTTTTTTTTCCTTTATTATTATTAAATGCACCTAATTATCTGAAACACTGAAGTAGAAAATCCTCAGTAAAAGGTTCTTTAAAGCATGTTTCATTAGTCACTCTTCTTAGGGAATACTAGCATTTCTTCTGGGAGAAAAGTTGAATGTTATATTTGTTCAACAGGCACTTCTGCACAAAATTGACTATAAATTGGTTATAAACAGGTGTATTAGTTGTCTGTGTTTAGACATTTTCTTTTTTTGTAAAATAGGAACACACTGAGCTGTTTAATTTATTGAAATGATGTTCAAACGGAAATCAAAACTTGTTAACAGACAAGGCTTAAAAGCAATAAAGGAAAATAATATTTTCTGTTATCATCAGGATGCTTAAATGAAATACATGGGGTAGGGTATTTTTTGTGCAGTCAGTCCTGAATTGATATGTTCCTATTTTATAATATTGTTTTAGCAATATTGAGTTTCAGATTATTAAGGAAGATAATGTGTTGTCACTGATTTGTGGTGCATTTGTAGTCAGAAGATAAGTGGTTTTCCTTTTCCCTCTGATTATTTTTTTCTCTTACTTTGACATTTAGGTATTGCAAGTTGTACTATGGTGAACTGCTCCACTTTTCAGTGTCCCCATTGCAATGTAGGTGGAGGTTTTGCAGGTGTGTGGCCATAGGAGGTCAGCTGCAGACAGAACCTGCTTAATTGTTTAAACTGCTCTCATGCCTCTGACAGTTGTTGCAGAAATCACTTGAGCAGGTTGAATAGCTTTATAAGAATATTAATGTAACACTATACCTACTATATCATATAGTGAAAACTACCTGGGCATCCTCCTAGAATTGCAGGAACCCATTTGAAGACTGGGACTCCGTTAAATAGGCGAAGTGAATTGGGTGCAGTAGCAGTGGTTCTTCTGCCTACTCTCTCTGCCATATTTATCTACAAATTCATATATTTCTTTAATTACACAACTGGGCTACAATAGGAAAAAGATAACTTAGTATATATGTCCCAAAAATAATTTCAGCTGTAGTTTAAGTTTGTGTCTTTACTGTTTGGGACATGCTGGTTTTTGAATATACTTTGTATAAACGTAACTAGATGGAATATGTGCCTTTTTTACGGTACACACGGTTGTGCTTTTAAGGTTTGATAGGGAGACAGATTTTAGCTAAGAGTGTCTTTCAAAGAGCAGGTCTGGAAAACAGCACAGTGTTCTGTTTGGCTTTTGTATATTTATGCACCCTGTTGAGCATAATGTACATTGGATTTCTCTTAATCCCAGTTAAATAGATGTTTGGAAAGAAGGGGAATAGAATATCAGCTACTTATACCCCAAATCCCATGATAATTTTTGGTTTTTAGCATTTAGAATTTTATCATTTTACCTGCACTTTTCTCTTAGATATACTTTTAATCATATTTTGCTGAGAAAAAGATTTAAATTTGGTCCATTATAATGTTAGAACACAAGGCCACCGGAAGGAAGCACATTCATTTTGTGTATTGAAATTCATGATTTCTGAATATTTGAAAGTGGCAATATTGCATTATAACTGCTGAAATTGGATACTCATCACTGCTTATATTTTTCAAATGTAAGCTATACACAGGTACTGAGCATTTAGAGAAAGTAATAAGCATATTGTGAAGGTACAATAGCAAAGCTCATAAAAAGCTCCTGTGAAATTACACCTCGTTCAGTTTCTTTGTGCCATGGTTCTCCACCTAGGAAATATAATTCATATTGGTAATGTTGATTACATGAAACTAGTTATGGTAAGTATTAGAAAATGAAATAAATGTCCTCTGTAATAAAAATAAAATTCATATCTGTAATATGAATGTTGGGGATGTGTCAGTAAACATAAATTAAAAAAAAATTATTAGGAGCTGTTTTACTGATCCGTAATTCAAAATGATTTGCAGGAAACAGTCTTTGTAAGATAATTCTCCTTAGTCTCCAGAAAAAACCAGGCAATTTTCCATATAGGCTTTTTGATGGAGAAAAGAAGTGACTAAAAGTGAGATTTATAATGGAATATATATATAGAATCTTGATTATTTTCTCTGAGGATTATTATCTTTTGAAAAAGTTGGCAGAAAGTGGAGGATTATTTAATAAAATTCTGCTGTGTTTGTGCTTGAAAATAGGAATAAAGTGGAAAAAACCCCTGTAGATCTGTTCTTGATTATAAAACAAAAAACAGTTTTTCCTTTAAAAAAAATAGAAAAGAAAAAAAGGCAGGGAAAGGTTCTGTTTCACTTTATTTAGAAACTTATATGTAAAATAGGTCCCCACAAAATGAAGTCTAAAATGTATACACAGGTGCAACAGTATAATTGCTTTTCCTGCTGTTTGCTGTTTATTTTTTTCACTTGGACATCTACGTTTGTGGTTTGAAGAGGTTTTTTCTTTAGTAACCAAACCTTGGAGGTGCTGCAAACACTTCATGTAGAATGCAGTGAATTCAAGATTTAAGATTTCTTATAACCTGATGGGTCTTAGGGCTTAGCTACAGACATGCCTTGAGTTCTGATGTTAGAATTGTCAAGAATTTCAGTAGTGTTGTAAAAGCATGTGCCAGTTGTAAAAATTGAGTACAAACTCCGTTTTTGACTTCAAACACCCCTGATTGAAATGTGTTTCAAATACAGTGAAAATCCAAGTTTTCGCCTGAGTGTAATTCGCTCTTGTGTGACAGAGGGGAAGATGATCCTGCTTCTCAAATGTGAAAGGCAAAGTTCCCATTTCCTTCAAGTGCCCGGATTGGGTCCAAAAAGTTAACTTAAATCACCATAACAATTTGAGATAAATGTATTATTAGATTGTCACAGATCAGCAGACGGGCCAGAAGATTCAGATTGTTACAGCACTTGATCAGAGCTCAGCAGGCAAGCAGTTCATCTTAACAAATCATGATGGCTCTACCCCAAGCAAGGTGATCCTTGCCAGACAAGATTCCACTCCAGGAAAAGTTATCCTAGCAACTCCAGATGCTGCAGGTGTCAACCAACTGTTTTTTGCATCCCCTGATATATCTGCACAACACATCCAGGTAGATAATCCACTTTGTTTCATATTTTTCATTCAAATGGGATAAGAAAAGATGTTTTATTTCCAAATAAGTTTGTCTGGGTTCTCCTTTTCTATTTTTTTTTAAGTATAATTTTCCTTGCACTACAACTCATTGTGGATACTTAAAAATTATGAGAAAGCTTTTTTAGTAAATTTCTTGATTTTAAAATGTCTATGTTGGCTCATGACATTAGGAAGAATACAGTTATTTTTATTGTCATTTCCAGATTCTGCCATGCCAACAGTCCTTTATCTCTGCTCCTTAATTCTCCATCTGTTTTCATGTATTGTTGAGAAATATTCACTTTTCTCCATTGTCCTTCTTGCTGTCCTTTGGCTCGTTTCCCTTTTTGTACACTGTTGCAACTGCTGTTCAGCTATGTGAATTGTAGTCCACAGCAGTGCTCAGACTATTTAATAGGGAAATATATTACTCCATGGGGGTGAGAAAATAACAGTAATGATTTTGGGTTTACTAATGTGATATTGTAACTAGCCAGGGTTGTAACTCCCTAAACTAAGGTCCCCAGTGCACCTTACTCCCGTGCATGTTATATGTGCAGCTTCCTTAGTTGCCAGCCTGCAACTTCCAGGCTTTCTGTCCCACATCCTTAGCCTGGCCAGGATGGGATGGCACTGATGTGAAGAATATAAAAAACATGCAAGAAGAGTTGGGAGATGTGACCTCCTTCAGCATGAAGTAGGTTACTGCACTCCAGCTAAAGTACAGTTACTGCATATAATTCAGGCACACACGTTTATGCTTCTGTTAAAATACATCAGTGGTAGGCTGATACATTCAGATAGCTGCAGTCTATTTAGTCTAATATCAAACACTTAAACACTATGACCAAAAACAGTGGCTTAAGGAAAAATATTAAAAGATGGCCCAAGTAAAGAATGATCTTTCTGAGCATATCCTTTTAGCTAATGATACAGAGCAGCCTGCTGATTTGAAGGCTGCAATAAGACCATCATATTTGATAGCTGATATTAAACAACCTTTTATTGTTATTTATATAGACCATGTAAGCTTTAGTCTGTATAATATCCAATAGTATTGTATGGTGTACAAGAAATATGTTAGATGATTTCGCCATCTGGGAGAAGTGTTTAATTAGGTGTCTCTTGCACTCTAAGATACTATTAAGGATTTGTGTGGGGGTTGATAAATCACTCCAAAATCCTCTTTCAAGGAGTCTCTTTTCAGTTGCAGACCCTTTAACTGTTTAGTTTGTGCTCTTCTGTGAACCAGTTCACTGATTGACTACCCCCACATTATGTAAGCTTGAAAGAATCTCTGCATTATACAATACTACTGGTTTTGAAACTCACAGTTCTTTGAGAGTGGACGTCCTAGGTCCTTGCTCCAAAAATTTGATTACTGTGAATAGGGGACCAGTAGCAAAAGCCAGTTCTCTTGAGAGGCATTGAAGCTTGTTTAATGTTACCATACACTTTGTATTTTAGGTAAGCCACAACAAAAATACAAACCAGTGGAATATGAGTAGTCCACATAAAAATTATTTTCAAAGACAACTTAAAAGATGAGCAGTGTGCCACACTGGTTTAAAAGGAAAAATTCAGGAAAAGAGGAAATCTGTACAAAAAAATTGAAAACTGTAGTTCTGATTGTATCATTTGGGCAAAATAGGTCAGTTTGAGAGGCAGCAGAGTATTCTGTCACTCTAGTTAAATTGTTCTGTTGTCTGATATGTATGGGTAGAGATTTCCTTTGTCCATTTAAAAGTTCATGAAATGCAGAGTACCATTCATTTGTTGTTCATCTGCATCCCTTTGGGATCTTTTGTATTTTCTCCCTCAAATGATCTTTCCATCTGCAATTTCACTGTTCTTTTCTTCTTCTGTAGCCTTCATTTGAAATGCTCATTTGTTTTGTTCTGACAAAAATGTCTCTGTTATTGCATCTTATCTTTACATTGACTCATTTGGCAAGACCCTTTCTCCCATCATCTATTTAAACTTCAGTGGCTCTTCTTCATATTAATAATCAATTTTTATTCTTTATGTTCAAGGTCAGTAAGTTCTCTGAGTCTGGGATTTTAATCTCCTCATGGGCCAATTATGTAGTCCTTCCTCATGTGGAACTTCCCATGTCAGTGCAGCTTTGATTTATGGAAGGACTTAGAATTTATTTGTATATATTTTATATAATGAAAATACATAACATTAATACTGGAAATTTGGAAGGAACAAAAAGTTAATATTCTCTTAACTCATCATCTTGTTTTTCTTAAAAAGTTGGTGTTTTTTTAAAGAAAACATAGGAGATGAATCTCAGAGACGGTATCATTCAGAGTGTTAACTAGAAAGAAGTATGTTTGTTAAACTTTCCTACATATATCATCTGTATTATCTTCCAAACTCTAAAAAGCGCAATTTCTAAATTTCTCTGTGGAAGGGAGAGCACCTTCTGTTTCAGTTACTTCTCTTTTTATCAGAGGTCCCATTCTGAATATGTGAAACAAGGATGAGGAGTCTGGCTTCCCTTTATGGCACAGTAGAAGTTAAAAACTCTTCAAGCATCTAAACTATATTCTCTTTTTAATGAGAAGAATATTTTTTCTTTTCTACGTCAAGATGATGTTTGGTTGTTACTTGTGATTTGTGTGTTCCTTTTCTAAATGGAGCTTTTGCTGTGCTTTATTTATGCTGTGATGGGATAGTTTTCAAAGATTAAGTGAAATGTTCTGTGCCTTCCCTGTAGTACTGGGATTCTAAAATTATGTGCTTAACAAAGCTTTACAGGTACCAGAGATAAATGAAAGAGACAAGACAAGAATGCTTTAATAATATCAAGCTGTTAATGAAAGCCAAGCTATATACCATTTGGAAGTTAATGGTAGTGTCCAGAGTACATTTTCTTTTGTTCCATATTTATGTGTATTATAAAAAAAGGAGTTAATAAACTTTGTAGATCTAGTAGCCTTTACAAGGGATTTTTTTTTTTTTTGTTCCATCTGTTTAGTGCTTCCGTCTCTTTTTTATTGTGGGTGAGCCATTAGTATATAAATATAAAATTGAGCAAAATGTAAGGGTATGCAGATGCTGAAAGTTTTTCAAGATGTCAGTCCATTTTGCAGAAGTAGTATTTAGAGAAATGAAATCTTGAATTCTTCTCAAAAGCATTACAAGTAAAACTCCAGTTCCCTCCTGAAAAGGGAGCACAGTGGCATGGCAGGTATCAACTTTGTGTCTGAAGACCATTAGATATCATCAAGAAAACATGATACTTTGTAGATTTAGTCCCCTTAGACAAAAACCGCAAACACGAGATACATTTTACTATTTCTAGATGGTAAGAAAAAGTAAAATTAAATTCTTTTCCACTTTTTTTTCAGATTTTAACAGACAACTCCCCCAATGAACAGGGCCTAAATAAAGTGTTTGATCTGTGTGTTGTATGTGGAGACAAAGCATCAGGTATTTATTTTTTTCTTTCTTTTTTTTTAAGGTGGTACAATTTTATAAAAGTGGTTTACAATTCTTCTGAAGATGTGTAACAGTTTGCATGCATATACATGTATAAATTTCTATACATGCAGTGGAGAATTTCACTAAATGGTACTCTAGTATCCATAGATAAAATTTATTGTTGTTTTACATAGAATCATAGGATATCCTGAGTTGGAAGGGACCCACAAGGATCACTGAAGTCCAGTTCGTGGCCCTGCACAGGACACCCTAGGAGTCACATCCTGTGCCTGAGAGTGTTGTCCAAATGCTTCCTGAGTTCTGTCAGGCTGGTGACCACTTCCCTGTGGAGATTGTGCCAGTGCCCAGCCACCCTCTGGGTGAAAAACCTTTTTCCTAACATCTAACCTAAAATCTCCCTGACCAACTTCATGCCATTCCCTTGTGTCCTGGCAGCAGAGGGAGTAGATCAGAGCTCATCCATTTCCCCTTGTGAGGAACTTGCAGACCACTATGAGGTCTCCTTTCAGCAGGGAGCAAACTTGCTAGAAAGTAAAATGTATATTTTTTTTTCCTCAAAAACTTGGCAAAGTTTAATATAAAAAATACAGTTGCTAGAGCAATTTCTTACAAACTTAAGGCAGAGACCTGACTGGTGTGTTCTAATTGTTAAAACTCTCCTGACTCCCCAGAGGAGGGCTGGAGTCTCCTGTGAGGGACTGGAGATCCAAAGGAGGTTTTCCTCTTGTGCTGGCCTTGGAATATTGGGCAGTGGTAATGACTTTGGGAGAGTGCTGGGTTCCTCTGAGTAGCTGCAGGTTTTGGGGAGCCTCCCATGTGACAAACACTGTCATAAAAACTGCTTTGCACACACTTGCAAGCTGGAATCAAAGAAACTACATCAAAAAAGTAGGTGAAGAAGCAGACGTGGTACATTGCAGAATGAATATTCATAATCAAGCAGCCACTAAAATGTTTCAGACATTATTCTTTTAATACATACAATGCTTCTGAAATTTCACATTTTAATAGTGGTAAAAAGGTTGTGATAAAGGAATCTAGAAAACCTGTCAGAATTTCTAGAAACTTCAGGAAAGAATCTAAAAGTGTTGTTTTCTCCTAAATCAGGTCATATTTGTTATTTATTTTGTAATGGGCCATAGGTATTTCAAGGATTTGTTGTTGTAACTAACTGCCAAGCATGCCTTCATCAATTATTTTTAGTAATGTTTAGATTTTATGCAAAATCAAAAAAATTGCTTCTAAAAATAATTTTAAAAGTTACTTTTTGTAGTATATCTTAGAAATTTTTATATTATACATTAAATTTGCAGAACTGGTCTTCAAAAAAAAGTCGTAGCTGTTCTAGATTATTCTTTCATTGGTGTTTTACTGCAAGAGCTACGTGTTAGGAAAATGAAAGTTGAAAGTAAAGCTTTGAAGTGATTGCCTCATGCTGTCAAATGCCATGTTTGCACTTTCCATGATTCCATTTGATTTAATGCATACAATTTCTACAGCTGAACTTGTAATGAGCAATCGCGGGGCTTGTCTGTAGGTAAAATTACTAAAGAAATCTATAAACTAAAATATTTTTTGCTGGGTTCTTACTAATGTTTTCCAGTCTTTTTAACACTACTGCCAGCAGATAAGGAAATGATTTAATAAGCAACTTGCCTGTTCGTAAAATACTGTTTAAGTGCTTTGAACTAGAAAAATGGTTCACTTGCTTTTTTTATGTTGTTTTATAGCCCAGATATATTTTAAGATATGTAACCCATGGGGAAAAACAAGTGTTCCTTTTCTGGGTAAAACAGCTAGTACTTCGTTTTCAATAAATGTAAAGTCTAAAAAATAATATTATACTATAAAATTAATGTCACATTTTCTGTTATTTTAAAACTAGGGCGTCATTATGGAGCAGTAACCTGTGAGGGATGCAAAGGATTCTTTAAAAGGAGTATACGTAAAAATTTAGTTTATTCCTGCCGAGGAACAAAAGACTGTGTCATAAACAAACACCACCGGAATCGCTGTCAGTATTGTAGGCTGCAGAGATGCATCGCCTTTGGCATGAAACAAGATTGTAAGTCTGAATAAGAGCAAACTGCTTTACCTGGCAGCTACTTTGTGCTACAAAAGATATGCTTTATATAGATACAAATTGTTGCCTTGGTTACATACTTTTAAGTCATTGTATCTTTCCTTTAAAGAATTGTAAAGTTTGGTGTATCAGAAATATTAAATGCTTTCAGGTGTTTGCTTTAAAAGCTTAATAAGCTCCATTCCACGTGATGAAAGTGAATGAATTCTTACTCCTGTATGGCAAATATCAAACATGTCTGCATTTTTTCTGGTGCAGTTCAACTTCTTTCTGGGTAAATTAAGCTACTGAACTTCTTGAACTCTACCTTCTTTTCAGTTTTTCCATAGCTGAGATTACTGGCAGTTGCTGTTCACTTTTGGCAAAGCTCTTCAGAGACAGTTATTCACAAGGCATAGATCTGTAGTGATCTGAAGTTCACGTCTTTCCAATTCCTGCAGATTCCAGGTTGCTTTTTAGCTTTCCATACATTTGATGTAGTGGTATTGCAGTATCAGAATACTAAATACACAGAAAATTACACAAAACACAAGTTCTTCTGACATAATACTGTGATGCTGTTGCAGTACATACAGTATTGGTCTTGTTGTCTGCTCTCTGTCATCCTGCACTTCTTTTACTGACCCTCTTGAACCTCTGTGGACATTTTCCTCCTTACAGCCCTGCTTCTGTCAGCAGAAATCAGTAACACAGAGGAAATTAATTCAGAAAGCTGGGGCAGTGAAAGTGGATCTTTACCCTCTAGTTCAGCTGGCAGTAAGTAAGAAAAGGCCCTTCCACTGAAGACTTTTTAGGCAGAACAAAATCACTGGGCTTAGGGATCAGACGGCAGGAAAATAATCTCTGGGCCATGGGGGAACATTGAATGAGGGAGAGGATTGTTTGGTGATAAGAAGTTAATATTCTCATTCCTCAGTGGTAAGGGAAAAGAAAACTTAGGATGATCTTGGACTGTAGCTCCCTCAGTGAGGGTTATTTGTCTCTTGAGGAAGCCTTGGTCTTTTCTCAGCCAAGTGAGACACTGCTACTGAGCACAGCATTTGCAAAGGAAGATGAAATACTTGCCTCCATCTCCCACTCTTTAAAGCACTATTTGTGGGTTGCAGGCTGACTTCAACAGCATTGTCAATACTTGATATTACAACATTTGAGGTTTAAGATATTTATCAGTGTAAAAATTTCGATAGCATCACAGTCTACTGCTGTCTTGAAAAGTTTTTAATTTCTTTATTTGAAATGGCACATTTTTCACATTTCCACATTTTTCCCATAGGGGATGATACTGTAAGTTTAATTTTAATGTTCAAAGCAAGGTGATATATCTGTAGGTAAAGCCTGAATTCATTCCACCTTTTGTTTCATTGAGTCATTCAAATTAAAAATCCACTTCTTCTCTGAAGTCACTGACTGTGGGTCAGGGTGTTGCCCAGATTGATCTTAAATGGTCTGAACTGAACTTTGTGCATGAACCTTTTCCCATGTACTGTCTGAGGTCCTAACTTGAGAAGCTTCTTTAAATGACTGAGGTTACGTGGGATCAGCACAGACCCACAATCCATAGAAAAACATACCATGAGTCCTTTACAAAAGAAGTAAGAGTGTGAGATAATGAAGCTCAGAGAATGAGAAGATTTAAGCTTCCACTTTGATTCAAATTAAAAATGAAGGGATGTCTCTCTTAATTGTAACTTAAAAATCTTATATATGTTTGATCTCAGACTTTGACTACTACATCATTTCATTTAGAACTCATCAAGTCAGTGTGCTGGTTTTTATCCAGCTTGTTAGCTTGTTGGTTATGGGATATATTTTATATATATTTTCAGAATTATTATTAAAATCAAATAATAATTTAAAAAAGTATTATTTCTTATTCTGTAATTCAGGGTGTAATTTAATAGTTGGGTATTATTTCTGTAGCTGTACAGTGTGAGAGGAAACCTATTGAAGTGTCAAGAGAAAAATCTTCTAACTGTGCAGCTTCTACAGAAAAGATCTACATTCGGAAAGATCTTCGTAGTCCATTAGCTGCAACCCCAACTTTTGTAACAGACAATGAAACAGCAAGGTATGTAAATTGTATTCAGAACTGGCTCTCTCTGTCTTCTGAAAAAGGAAAATTCAATTTTAAAATTAATCAGAATTAAAAATTGCGCTGTTTTCTGTCAGATCACCGGGTTTGCTGGAATCAGGAATGTTTGTTAACATTCATCCATCTGCAATAAAAAGTGAGCCTACTGTGCTGATGACTCCAGATCAGGTATGTGATGATATGACAGATATAGTAAGTAGAGCTAATTGATGTGATTGTATATGTAAGGAGAGAAGGGTGTTCTATTTGGTTAAATTAATTTTCAAAATACTGCTTTACAACATTCACCAGTGTTACAAATGCCTTCTCTTTACAAATTCCCTTCCTTCGCATTTTTAGTGAGACTGAAGGGCTGTATTATTTTAATTTTTTGTTTTGGGATAATTCTGATACTTGGCTTGCTCTTTTGTACAAATAAAGTGAGGTGCTCACAAAACTTCTCATGGCACTATCACAGTGCCATGTGTAAATATTGTTGGATTTTTTCCTCCTAATCACTATTTTTTTGGCAAAGCTTGATAAGACCTATCTCATTGACAATTTTATTTCTGAGCTGGTTTCCTTGGTTTCCATTTTGTTGCACTTACTGATCCACCAAAGCCATGTGATAACTTCCACACATATGCACAGTGGGAAGCATTTATGTTTTTCTAGCTGATAATAAATTACTCCATGGGAGAACAGATTGTAAGAGAATAGAGCTAGTGCTGTAGGCAATCTTGCCCCTGTTAAGTTGCAGATGTGTAAGACAGGTGACCAGCATTGAAGGAGAAGTGTGAAATGCTGATGTGACCAATGGCAAAAGAGTAGAAGGGCATGTGGGTGTTAATGCATGTAAGAGAAAAGGTATAAAGAGTTAGGAGGAGAGAGGTGCTGGTGTTGGAACTAGTAGGTCATGCTGTGAGAGGAAGGTATCTGTGTTGTGAGGTGCTACTCTTAGGATTGTAACATAGAGAAAGTATGAAGGCTTTAATAAACTGCTGATGCTTGCTGCTATCTTTAGTGTTAGTCTTTTGAGCCCTGTATCAGTCAGGGATAACAAGGGACTGATGCTGGTGTCAGTCATGTGACCACAGTCAAATTGGTGCCTTGTTTTAGGGAGTGTTGACAACAAATGGTGTCATCACTCCGTGTGAGGAGTGACTGACAACAACCTTGTACTGTTTTCATGCATTTTGCTTTGCTTGCTCTGTCAGGTGTTAGCAGCAGCATACTTGTCTGTAATAATGTACCTTTTTTTTTTTTTTTCTGGGACAGAGTGGGTCACGTCTTACTGCCTATGTGAGCTGCTAGCCAGTACTGAATCACTTTTTTCCTTTGCAATAAAATAAAGACATAAACACCAAAAAGGCTACAGCAGAATTCTTTTTCTGCTTGATTATAAAGGTGACTTTTCATGCATTCCTTCTTCTCAGATGCTCTTCTACCCTATTACTACCGACTCATTTACATAGGGAAGGAAGATACTAAAAATATAATCTAGAGCAATTTTATATTCCTGGTGATGGACTAGTGTGTAGAGATGAAATCTTCTTTTGGCACTTGCTCACCATCAGTAGTATTCTTTCTGAAAGAGATAGACCACTATTACTTTTACAATTAAATGTCAAAATATATTTTAGATGCAGTGCAGTGTCTAATTGCTTTATTGTGTTGATCCATGTACTGAAAAGAGGTTTCTTACAAGTATATCTCTGCATATGTTCTATTCTTCATTTATGTGAAAGTTAGGCTCTTCTCTTGCAGGTTAACTGCTGCCAGTTAACTGAGAATTAAAAACTGTTCTTCTCCCTTAGGTAGAAGCATGTCAAGGAGATTTAAGTACCCTGGCAAATGTGGTGACTTCATTAGCAAATCTCAGTAAATGCAAGGACATGTCACAAAGCAGTACAGAGCTATCCATGATCGAAAGTTTGAGTAATGGAGATGCATCATTATCTGAACTCAAGCAAGAAGAACAAGCTAGTAGTGATGTTACAAGGTAAGGCATGCTACACTTAAAAATACTATCCTTTTCAAGAGGAGGCCTCTGTCACTTCAGTCAAGTCAATTAGTTAAATCATCACACTGTGGGAAATTTATCTGCTTTAAAAGTAATAGTAATATTAGCATAAGCTCATGTAGAAGAAAACTATATTAAGATTCTTCCAAGTGAAATGAAAAGAAAATTCCATTAGAGAAATAAATCCTTTTAGTTGTTTTGTACTTGAAATTAATTTCAGTATAAATGCTCAGTATAAATGATTATCTTACCTTAGTATGGCAAACCAAAAGGTATGTTAGGTCTTAGTACCTTGCATCGTCCTGCAAAACTTGTTCTTAAGAGATCTCACCTGTGTGATAGTTAAGTGCCCGTAACTATTAGTCACATTAAAAGCTGGTAAAGCATTTTCCTTCTGCACAGGAGAAGTTACAGAATTCTCAATATTAATACATCCACTGAGTATCTTCCAGACTTGTATCTTGCACTGGTTTTAACTGAACCATTGTAGTGAGTGTACGTGTAAGATGTATATACAGAACTATACGCAACATCCACAGCTATTCCACAAGTCACAGTCATGTTCTTTCTTGGTTGTCATCTCCTGCTTCTGACTGCTGTCCCAGCAACGTTCTTTAACACAACATCTACATTTTATATGCTGTTCTGAAAGTGTGTGTACAGTAAATCTGTTAAGGGGAAAAAGGTGGGTGTAGAGTGGCTGAAATATCTGATTTCCCCTGTGCTCTTTACTGGTTTGTGTAATTGCTAGCAGATTACGTTTTTACTGCTCCTTTCTTTATATACTACTTAGAAAGTCAGTCTGACTTTATAGATGCTGATTTGGGCCTTTGCTGTGTCCTCCTAGGTAAAGAATATTGGAATATGCCATGTAAATGGTACTGTTACATGTGCTGATAGACATCATTCAATATTGTGGCTGAGATGATGTAATCTTACATTTGCTGACACTTCCAGATGCTTATTTTTACCAACTTCAGGGTTTCTGTTCAGTTTTAGAAATCTGTCTGTGAAAAGGCATCAGGTTATCTCACCCAGAGAGCTTTGAAAGAGCTCTGACTTGATGTATTCTTGTCAAGTAGGCTGCCTAATAGTTGTATAGTGGGGAGGTTAGAGTTAAACATTGCTGTGGAAAGGGAAGTTACTCCAAGATAAACTAAAATTCTTGTCTAAATTTTTGATTTCCCTGTCAGGCCCAATGCCAGCATGATCTAACAGACACAGATATTTATTGAGGAAGAAAAGTTTAAGGGACTTCAGAGAGCACATTTCATCTATCCATGCTTTTCATGTATTTTATTATATTCTGCTTGCAGTAGTTACGATTTCACTTTTGCTGACATAGACTACAACTTTTGCTGCAAGCACCCCACCGCTTTTGTATTGTAATTTTACATGCCTTGTCCTCTAATGCTTCATGATGTTCTTTCTTTACAGTTTATCTGCAGTCCTATATATCTGTTGATGACTGAGACTGGCAAAAAGAGAAACAAAATTATTTGTAGCAAAGGATGTCAATGCCATGTATTTTAATGTTGATTATGCCTTGTTTTCTCACTTTGTGGGCTAGATTTTCATAGCTCCAAGGCAAGTTTTGTTCTAGATCCTCTTTTCTGTAGTGTTTTACTTTACAGACATTGCTCATGTTGGAGCTTTGTGTAGGAAAGGACTCACATTACTGAGCCATGAGGAAGCAAAGCTGCTACTGATTTCTGCTGGCTTACTACTGGCAGTTTGAGATAAGAGGGAGAAGATTTCTTTGAAGGCAATATTGAAGAATGAGTTGGGAAAAAGTGTCATGGGCAGACATGGTTAACAAGTGTACATGCCCATGCTATTTAAGAAGGACTCTTCAGCCTGTGCTAGAATAAATACAGGATAATGACAGATGCATGTGACATTTACCTTTTGGGGAAAGGGGAAGTCTTGTTCCTGTCTTAAATTTCTGTCCATGCTGCATGAAGAGCCCTGTTGTTTCTTAAAAGCAGCCATCACTGAGCTGATGTATTTGCCTGTTCTACCTAAGACTGCAAAGAGTGAATTGTGGAAGACCTGAAACTTAGATGTTCTAGCAGGAGTCCACAGAATAGTTTCTAGAGCTGAGCCATGTGAATGCCTTCCCTTTCTGCCAACTTTGTACATACCAGAGACAGGAGATGGCCCAGGTATGTCTGTATAGTCCACTTGTGTATGCCCCAGTCACCCTCATGTACACATCAAGGCACACAGGCTAGTTAGGACCAAAAAATTATTCATTTACCATCCCAAGCCTTTAGGCAGTGTCAGCAGCTCTGTGATAATTCATTTTGTTGTGTATAGTTATGTTAAACAGCTCAATTTTTTTAGCATATTAGTGAATTCATATAGCTAGAGAGAGTGGTATAGAGAAGGTGGCCAAGTTCTATCCCAGATTTTGGAATTAAATCAGTGATTTTTAGACTCTGTGGTAATAAACATGTCTATAAATTGAGAATGAGCTCTATATACAAGCTGATAATCAGCTTTTGTAAAGTTTTCAGGCCTCAGTGCATAAGTTTTGCAGCATGCAACACTGTATAGAAATGTTGCTGTTCCCAGGAATCTGTCTGTAGGCAGTGATCAAGTCTGTGTATTTTTGAGTAAATATATCTGTGCTTGTCCTGACATCTGCCCTCTAGCATTTGTGCTTGTGAAAACCAAGAGTCACTGCCATGCAGCAGAGGGTACTGGATTTTATTGAAAGCATGGGAGTACTTTCTCTTACATATTTTGAAGTAGTCTTTTCAAATTTAATTTGAAAAATCCTAACTACAACTCATTACTTAACAAAAAAATCTTATTCTCTTTGTGCTTCATAGCTTTAAAAGCCTGTAAAATTTATACATGCAGTAAGTGACTGTAACAGCAGTCTGGTGATCTTGTCCTCAAAATGCTCACGCCAGCGCTCTCAGCGAACATCACTAAAGAGATCTTGAAAAGCAAACTGTGATTCAGCAGCACAACCAATATGTCAAAACTGTGAATTTGTTGGCAACAAGTGTAAACAGGATCTGCTGCTAATTTTTGTTTCAGAGTTTGGTGGAATGTCAGGAAAAGCATGCTACTGATGACTTATTTTCCAAATCTCACTCTTTGAAGCAGACTTCTACATACAGGTTTCAGACTTGTGCGGGTTCCTCTTAAATTGAAATGGTCTCTAAAATGAATTTTTTTTTTTGTTTGTGATCTTACAGGGCATTTGATACTCTTGCAAAAGCATTAAATCCAGGAGAGAGCTCAGCATGCCAGAACTCTGAAAGTGTTGATGCCAATGCACAGATGCTTGGTGGAGAAACAAACATGAACATCGTTGAAATAGAGGGGCCACTACTCAGTGATGCTCATGTAGCATTCAGGGTACTGAATACTTTCTTAATGTTGACTTTTTATAACTATTTTGACATAGACATGTACAATAATGATCTGACTAAATTTTATTTTGAATTTCTTAGAGGAGCATTTGTTCAGGTATTGGCATTAATTTGCATTTAATGAACTGTTTTTGTTCACTGGTTAACTCTTTGTTTGGGAGAAAGTACTGTGCTCTGCAGTGGTTGAGCTGCACTGGTTATTTTATAGTTTTTTACCTTTAAAAGTACTGGGTAATCTGTACAAAAGGATTTAAATAGACAAAGTATTGGCATGAAGCAGAGTCAGCATTTTATTGCATGAAGCAGAGGCAGCATCCACATTCTCACTTGTTAACAGCTGGATCTGATGTGACCTGCAACAGGATTTTGAGACTTATAAGTGTATTTGTGTTTCTTCTTTGTTTCTTCTTTGTGTAGATACCCGATTTTAGCATGTTAGTAATTGACTTACATACAGTTTCCGTGTTATTTAGATGTATATATTTTCTGGATTTACTTCTCATTTTATAAGCTTGCAGAAGTTCCTTCGATATATTTTTTTTCATCATCTTATTTTTCATGGACAAATCAAAAAAGCTTCATCATCTGAAAACTTAGTAGCTAACAGGCATTTGGTTAAACTTTACCTCTGTTATCAGCATCTGTTTTGATTAAATTAACATCTCTTATGCAAATTTCAGGTTGTTTTTTTTTTAACTGCATTACCCAGAACATGTTAAAAAGTATTAATTTCTGAAGACATAATTACAAGTTCTAAGCTATTCAAATCATTCTTCACATATGCATGTAATGTCATTAATTTTACTTACTAATATTTTGAAGGGTCCTTTCTGATATAGTTATGTTGGTTATAGTTTTTGGACTTGGGAACAGCAGTGTATTAGTTATTTTACTCAAACACCAAAAGATTTCTCATGTATTTATTCATAAAATATTCATTAAAAGTAAAAAAAAAGATGTTTTGTGAAATAGAATTCTCTCTCTCTCTCTCTCTCTCTCTCTCCAGGAGTTGTAACTCCTCTAATGTAAGCAACTTCATTTCAGTTTACAATGATTCTTCTCTCTTATTCTTTGAGAATGTCACAGATGTTGAAATTTGAGGTTTTCCATTTCCAGTTGTCAAAGATATGAAGCTTTATCTATGAATCAAACTTTGTCTTTTTTATTGCTTTGTAGGTATATAACACAGCATGTAATGGTGTGGCTAATAATGCAAAAAGCAGGCATTCAGTTTTGTGTCAGGATTATACCTTTTTTATTGAATGAACAATTTTATTTTTTCACTTAAAAGAAACTCAAATTACTGATTTCTTCCTAAACATATTATGAAGAAAACAAAATAACTGTCTTACACCCTCTCCTTTTTTTCATCCTACTTTTTCTTTTTTTTGCAGCTCACCATGCCTTCTCCTATGCCTGATTATCTTAACGTTCACTATATCTGCGAGTCTGCCTCCAGATTGCTTTTCTTGTCCATGCACTGGGCACGTTCCATTCCATCTTTCCAAGCTTTGGGGTAAGTGTTCATTTACTCTATACTTACATTGTGGATATGTGCTTTTGAATTTTTGGGTTTTGCTGTCTTCTTCAGGGACTTCTAAAACATAAAACTACTAATGAAAATGGTTATAAATCTTAATTGTAAGGTAAATTTTCTGAATCAAAACCACTCCAAATTTGAGTCCAAATTCAGGACTTTGGTTGGGTTTTGTTAGAAAAAGGAGTAGATTTAAAACAATCAAATACCACAAACTGTTGCTTCTTAAATATATTTTGAGAAAATAGGAATTTCTGTCAGCTTTTTAAGCTACAGCTCTATGCTACATCCTGATGCTTATCAGGTAATCACCAAAAAGATGCTCCTGTCTGAA
Organism: Parus major; assembly: GCF_001522545.3. NCBI lineage: Eukaryota > Metazoa > Chordata > Aves > Passeriformes > Paridae > Parus > Parus major. Next base: position 42,948,661 of record NC_031773.1, on the reverse strand, counting down.
TCCCCAAAATTTTTATCCTTATATGGTGAATTACTAGTAATAATTTTGCCTTTAATAACCTACATGAAGAAAATGGTTAGCTAGATTCAGCAAACATTCAGAATGAAATTGTCTAATATCAGAAAATTCCCCCAAAATAAATGACTCCTGTAACCGAAAGGTAATTTTAACTGTTCTTTTTACAGTTTGTATGGCATCCTGCTTCTCTATCACAATTCAGTGTATTGCTTAAAATTCTTAAGTTCACTTTTGTAGTCCATTACTGATCATCATGAAAAAAGCGTGTTCAAACTACATGGGGAAAACTTGTTTTATTTTATATTTAGAAGTAACTTTATAAAGATACATCAAACAAATAAAGATACTCTATCAGCTGTGACATAAATGGTGGATAAATCATATTAGTTTGTTCTCATGTGCAGTGTTTTCTGTTTAATTAAATATCAAAATAGCCTGTGACTGTGGCAGCAAAGAGAATTCCTCTTTTAAAATGAGGGATTGTCCCCTTTTCCAGGAAAGATGTCAAAAGCAGGATGATCTATTATTGCCATTTGTGTTTACTCAGATGCTTCAGCCAAGTGATTCTACAGTTTTTAATGAAAGTTATTGTATTGTGTGTAATTAAGCCTGTGTTTGGGGAAGGAGAAAGGAATATTGTATAAAGTTAATAGTAAGGGTAAAAAAATAAGTAAATATGATGTTTTGTTTTGGTAGAAATTGTTGACCTGCAGAATTATAAAATACATAGCAAATAGACATAGTACATTATGTCATTCTAAGTATTAAAAAGTTTTTTTGTTACAGAGAAACAATGCAAATTTAGTACAAATTGGTATTCTAACAACAAATGGGAATTTCTTGAAAATAAAATGCAGTACAGAAGACCTCTCTCTTCAAAAAGATTTAACAAGAAAAGTCTGCACATGCTCTTTTTATCTGTTATTTCACAGTATATTTTTCTACTTAAAAAATATGGAGGAGTAAGATGCCATAATAGTGTTAATATTCACCTGTAATAGCACATATAGACCCAACAAAGATCATGGGCAACAGTATAATAAATAACATAAATTCACAGTTTTCCTTTAAAGCACTTAAAATGTAAACTATTTTCAAGTGGAGATTTATTTGAAATGAATGCAGCCCTTATAGTTGGATTATTACATATTACATTATTATTATACATTATTACATTATATCCTATAATTTTGACTTTCAGAAGGGTGATTCATTTCACTTTTAAACTGAAGAGAAATTTATGAAGCACAATAGTAATGATTTTGTAAGGAAGATGGATAATTGTACCTGGGTTGTTTTCTCCTCAGGCAAACATTCTCCTTTAGTCACAGCAGGATAGTTGACTTTGACCTAATGATGGAGTTAATGATGCCAGATACTGATTAGTTCATTTTCCTGCATGGGCATCTCTGTTCACAAGAGAGTTTCCTACTGAAACCGTCACCAAGCTGGTTACAGCCTCTTAGTTTTGTGAGGCTGCTTAAGCAAAATTAAAAACTGGCTCTGGTGTAACTTTGTTCAGCCATAAAGATGCTGTAGATGACATGTTTATCTACACACACGTATCAGAGGAGTAGCTAGTATGCCCTGTTTTCTCAGCATAGTCCCTTTGATTATGTTAAAGGAGATGAGCAAAGATGTGACAAATATATGCAGAATCTGCATGTACAGTATCATGTCTACCATAACAAGAACTTGATCCTAATGAAAAATCATATTACTCTCAGTAAGCTCTCAATAATCCAGTTAAGGACATGTCTGTGTACACCTGCCATTTGGTATCTTTGTATTGCACTAAATCATCAGAACTGTTCTTGAAGATTGTATCAACATTCTTGCAAAAATCCATTCCACTGTATTTTTGTAGTTGAAATCCTAGCTTTAATATGTTTTTCTTCTTTGATAGATCTTGTACTTCTTTTAAATTTTCATTATTCTCCGGCTAAAACTGAAACGTGGTACCTGAATTTGACTCCTTTCTGGTGGGATTTGCTTTCTAAGGTACAGAGCTCTTGTAAAGCTCTGAGTGTTAGAAATGCTTGGCATTACTGAAAATTAGGTTATTACTATGGAAGTGACTATGAATTGATACATTTAATTTTAAGCTACGAAATTAAAATTTAAGCAAAGAAATCCTTATGACTGGTACAAATACCAGTCTATATTTCAAACCTTATTCCAAACTTGAAAAGGATGCAGAAAGTAGCAGTCAGCAAGCTCAGAAACTTGATCACCCATGTTCCATTTCACCCATATCTTTAATTAAAAAATTACACCAACCTGTCAATTTTCAAGTAAAAAAAAGGACTCCTGAGTCTGTTCTACATCCACAATACAGGAGCAGTGCAGTCTTTTTTTGTCCATGTATATAAATGTTCCAAATGGTAAGAAAATTAGCATGATGCAATACACTGTGACAGTTGTCATTTACTGTAACCTCAGCTTACTTTTATAATAGAAATCTATCTCCTTTAAGGTAATTTAAACAAAAATTTATTGCTTTACAAAAGTCACTTTAAACCAGATATTTTAATTTTAGCAGGCAGAGAAAAATTATGCAGAACTTCACTTTGGTGTTGGTTGTAATGATTTAATTAGATAAATGTTTTATGACATGTTCTTCAAATTTAAAAAAAGTGTAAATGCAAATGGCTGTTTATTAAATAATTGTGCTTTTTAATAGACAGGATAACAGCATATCATTAGTAAAAGCCTGCTGGAATGAACTTTTTACGCTTGGTCTAGCACAATGCTCACAAGTTATGAATGTGGCAACGATCTTAGCTGCTTTTGTTAATCACCTTCAAGGCAGTTTACAACAAGGTAAGGTGTACACTGTGCACATGCCAGACTTGGGGAATTACTTGATGTTTTTTAAGTTTTTAAAGTGCACAGAAGCTCTTTATTTGTCCTTCAGTTGTTATTATAAATTTGTTTAAAGAATTTCATGTTAGTATTGAAACAAAATGATACTAGCAACTACAATCCACAAGATAGAATTTTTTAGCAATTTTGCAAAAGTCAGCTATGCTACTGTTTACCTCCAAATGAAAAAAAAACACATTATTTTTATATGTTATAATGTGTAATAGTGTTCTGCTGTCTGTTAATATCACTAGCCCAAATTAGGAATATTTTGGGCAGTATCAACATTAAGGACACAAGAGTATTGTGAATATGATTCCTCTCTATGAAGGATACAAAGTAAAGAATGACTCACCTGTCCTTGTTCTTCATGGCTGTGACACAAAGCAGCTGAATGCCAAGGCGGTGATACATAACTTGGCTTGTTGACTTTTAGTCTACATGGAAGCCTTCAACAGATCTCCCCTAGGTACACTTTGTTCCTTGTTAATCCCATGTCCTGCATCTTTGGCACATTTTTCATTCAAATGAAAGACATGTCAGTTGGCCTCTTTAATTCTATCCTTCTAAGCAGGAGGTGGAGTCTTTTAGCTAAGCTTTGTGTGCTTGTGGATACAAGGTTGTCAGTTAACTAAAAGCTAAACAGTCAATAATAGTATAGTCTTCATCTCTTCATAGTCATAGCACATTATTCATAAGGTAGATGCACATACAAATATCTAAGCATTTTCAGATTTAACTAAATTTTTGAGTTGTTTGCTATTTGGAATATGAAAATTCACTGTTGTTGATGCTATGCAAATGCTGATTGGTAAACTGGAAAAAAAATCAGCCTAGCAGACTATAGATTTTCATCTTCTTTAAGGTAGTTAAAGAACTATTTCCAAGAATTTTTTGTGTTTTAAAAACATCCACAAGATCCTCCTATAAATAATACCTTAAAACAAATGAATCAAATCACGAGATGTACTGGATCAGCTAAAGATACAAATCTGTGATTGTCTCTAGGACAAATACAAATGGAATCTGAAAATTTTGGTCTATGTAATATTTAAAGTATGTTTACCAGAAAGGGTATTGTAGTAATTAGTCATGTTTATATCATTATTTATATTGATATATATATGTATTTCTACCATTTAAATTGGGAATTCAGGTTGGCTGGAAGAACCAGTTGTGCAGTATGCCAGCTGCAGTATCTCGAAGAGATAGCAAGTTTGTGGAGTCTGGAGACTCTAGTTTGATGAGTTATGGAGGGAACATGGTTTTCAGCCTGTTTTGCTATTGCTGACTCAAGGGGAACAGCTCTGCACGAACCACATTCCCCTCAGTGCAAATCAGGGAAGGTGTATAGTACACCTTTCCTAGCAGTGGCATGGTCTCTGACTGAAATAACCCATGAAGCTGTACACTGTCCTACCATGTGGCACCTGGTCCTTAGACACAGAGCACGGGTCAGCAGTGTATGCTTTACTTAAAAAATCTCTTCCTTCCATGATCATATCAAGCTCCAGTCCATGCCTGATTAATGGAAGCATTAGTGGCAGGAAGAGCCCTAACTGGAAGAGGTGAAAAAGAGTGTTAATATTCCATAACTGTTGGTGTCGGGATTATTCAGACCTAATAGGAATTTATAGATGGCATAGATTTCCCATTGTTTGTGTCTAATAAGAAAATTATTTTTAAAATTCCAGTATGACCATGTTTTTTGCATGTGTGAACTTGGGAATTTTTTTTGTGTCTTTATTTAGATAAGCTGCCAACAGACAGAGGAAGACTAGTAATGGAACATGTCTTCAAATTGCAAGAGTTTTGTAACAGCATGGTAAAGCTGTGTCTAGATGGATATGAATATGCATATTTGAAAGCAATTGTCCTCTTTAGTCCTGGTATGTAATCATTCCAAATGTAAAATTTTAATCTGTGCTATTTGTTGCCGTATAACTGTTTCATTATATGCAATATAATATATAGTATTATATATATAAAATATTATATATACTGCCTCATTTGCTGAAGAATCTTGGAAGGTGTGTAAGGACTGCAGGAACAGGAGGGTTAATTTTTTAATGTAAACAGCTGAATGTTGCTGTGGGGACATTTTTGTGGGGGGACACAGATTCTTTTTATTAGCAGATTTTTATTCTTGGCTGTGCCACTAATACTTGGTTTTTTTTGTTGATTTGGGTTTTTGTTTTGTTTTTTTCTTTTCATTTATTTATTTATTGCTTTTAATTCTGTGTCTCCTTTCTGGGGTACATTTTCTGAAGACCTGCAGTTTAATTTTTGGAAGTATTGCTCTTGCACATCCAGGCGGGATGGATTGAAGTTGGGGTTTTAATATATAAAGACTATGTGGACATCAGTTCTCACATTCAGAAATAGAGAAACATCACCCCCCTCCACACAGACAAAGCATATAGCATTCTGGTGAATGAACTCCACAGATATTCACTTACATTATTATTTCTGTCTCCTAAACAGTATTTGCTGAATGTACTTTCAGTAGCATTACTAGACATACATTAGACAGTGAAGGTAATATAACTTCATTTCCCTTCTGGGTGATTAGTTTACAATAGGGAGCAAGGAGTCCTCTGGTTATGGTAGATATTTACTGAGTAGTAACATTGTACCCATATGCCTGGACTGTAGAAAGTTACAAAATTAATTTTCATTATTTGAAAGTTGTAGAATTAACTTTTCACAAAAGGCATTCAGGTATTGTATCAGTATCCAGCAGACCTTAGATTCACCATTCAGAATTGGGACTTAATACAAAGCCAAAACCAGGACTTCCGATGAAAGAAAAATGTACAAATCTCGAGTACTTCCTCTATCTTCAAGAATTTTTTACTCTCACAGTTAGGTGATCCAGCTGTGCCAAGCCAGCTGTTTGATTGCCACAAGACAGCCTTGGGCAAAGAGATTAGTGTACAGGGTGTGCCAAGAAGACTTGGCATCTTTCTGAATGGCTGCAAGTGTACAAGCAGTGTTCTTCAAACTACTGTTTCCAGAAGTTGATTTCTTGCTGTGTTCCTGACATGGCTCTAAAAGCAGCAGCATGAAGTGATGCATTTTGCACATCAGCTCTAACTCTTCATTGACATGATTTGTCATGCTGGTGTGAAAGTAAAATTTTTATATTCAGATAGATGGATAATAAAATTATAGACCATGTAGAGAGTTCAGAATTACTGGATAATAATTTCCAAGAGTGACTTGGCAGTTAGGTTGATGTCCTTTCATTTTAGCAACACTTACATTTCAATTAAGTTCAAATCACTGCTAAAAATCATGATTAGCACATTTGAAATTTTTGTACCAAATAGTTGAAAAAGAACAATCTGCCATACAAGCCTATCTGAATTCAAAAAGCATTTGGACAACACTCTCAGGCACATGGTGTGATTCTTGGCGTGTCCTGTGCAGGCCCAGGAGTTGGACTCGATGATACTGATGGGTCAAATTCAGCATATTCTATGATTCAGTGCTGTTTTCTCTGTGTTTTAGGAAACAGTTCACAGCTTTTTATTCTGCTTCTTCCACTGATCTTAATTTTATCCTTCACTTTTCACCTATATCTGTACATCCAGTGTTGCAGAAAATGTCAGTGTGTTGAAACAATCTTGTTTTGCTGCTACACAGAGAACAGTTGTATCATCAAGATTAATGTAAACATTGCAAGCACTGAATTTATTTGAAATGTCTGATCATATTTATGGAAAATCAAGTAAAATATAAATGTAAAAGAGAAATATAAGGAGGTAAAATAGTGTTTACCATTAAAACTGAAGTTGCTGCAGCTACTACATGATGATTTCAGTATGTTGACAGCTGGATAGTCTATATAGATTTTAGTTAATTTTCTGTAGAACAGGTATAATGAAGAGGAGGGTTTTTTTTCAGATCACCCAGGTCTAGAAAATGTGGTACAGATTGAGAAATTTCAAGAAAAAGCTTACATGGAGTTCCAAGACTACGTAACAAAGGCGTATCCGGATGATACTTACAGGTCTGTAAACTTAGGTGCTTACTTGATTAATTCTCTTTTCAGAGTCACTGATTTGTACAGTTTTCCATGTAATAGATACATACATTTTCTTCTTACCACCCTAAAGTTAAGAAATTACCTTTAGAACACTTCAAATATTATGCATGTGTTAATACATATTATGAGTTGTATTTTTCATCTCATGAATTTCTAAAATTAACTGTCAGAAATAAATATTAGTAGCATTTAATTTGAATTGCATCTGTTTGGAATATTTCCTCAATTAGTCTTAAATCCAAACATGCATAGTACATGTAGTTGGTAGGCATTCACACATTTTCTGTACTCTTCCAGACATGACTAAACATAAATTTAATGCTGTACTGATTAAGCCTTTCAAGAACTAGATATACTAAACTTTGACCAGTAGTGTCCCTTGTCAGTTTTCTCTCTTCTTTTACTAATAACATCATGAAGGACAACACCAAAATCTGTGATCTGCTAAGTAATACATTTCATCAAACTTATTTTCCAGACTGTCTAGACTTCTTCTCCGATTGCCTGCTCTTAGGCTGATGAGTGCTGCCATCACTGAAGAGCTGTTCTTCGCAGGATTAATTGGAAATGTTCAGATTGACAGCATCATCCCATACATTCTGCGAATGGAGACAGCAGACTACAACTCTCAGATCATAGGTCATGGCATGTAAAAGTAGCAGTCCAGGATTCTGTACCATGGCAATCATGGTAATGTAAATGCATACCCTGTCTCCAAGAGATGGTCATAAGACTTCCAATGCACCTTTCCAAAGAAGGCTCATATTCCTCCTTTCCAGTACACTTGGGAAACATGGTGGAGTGTAGTAGGATATAGGATCACTTGCTGTTCTTCATCTGTCTTCAAGGACTTGTAAATTATCTTGATATCTGAAGAAAGTCAAGAATTGTCCATCCTATTTTTGTAGGTAGACGGACTTGGAATATTTGTTTATGAAGCTCAGGCTTATGAGGAAATTGAAGATGCTTTGACTGAACTAAGGTATCTCAATTTAGTTTGATGCTTTAGACAAATAAATTAACTTTCCTCTCTGAGTTTTGTTTTCATTGTTTTGCTACTAGTTCTTTTTCATGTATCAAATCACAAATACATAATCAAAAGATCCTGAAAAGTCCAGTTTCCATGCAGACAAGACCCAATTTAGTTTTGGCCGTTGTTTTGAAGAGAGATTTGTTTCTTGCTAAATTAAACACTGGATACCATTACAAGTGCAGGGAAAGTAGAGGGCATTCACATTTTAAAATATTCTGATGTAAACATTGATGCAGTTGATCAAAAGAGAAGGAGCAAAGAGTCAGTAGAGTCTGTTTTGCAGATGCAGCAGAATACTGTATTGTAGCAATAATGTGGTAGACATCAGCTGTTCTATACTGTGAAAAACTAACAGAGAAGTGTATACTGCAGGCATTAAAAGGCAGCATATTCCTGCTTTTTCTGGTCTCAGAGCTTTCACCCTACCTCTCCCTCCCTCATAATCAGTGCTCAGTGATGGAGGCATTCTAGATGCCTCTTAACTTTTGTTCACGTCTTTATTTTTTGTTACGGCTAGCCCTTGGTCGTGTAATTCTCTTTTCTAACCAGTCCTGTATGATTACTGTTCAAATTTGAGTTTGTCAAATCCAGTGTCCTTCCATATTGGGAGCATAGCCTCTGCTGCTTTTCCTTTCCTCATTAGAAATGGATCTAGGTACTCTATACATGTTGCCTGAATCATACTCCATAGGTCCACCTAAGGATGAATTTAAATGTTCTTCTGTCTTGAGGATGGGACTCACTTGACAAGTACCACTGACATACAGTTGTTTCTTGCTTCCTTTTGCAACAGAAAGTTACACATCCCTGGCATTTCCTGTTGCTTAAAATGAGAGAAGTGTCCCAGTGAAAGTGATGGTCTTCTTCAGACATTAACATTTAGGATTTTCTGGATCTTGGGTCAAAGATGAGTTCTATTTAGTATCACGCCTTTCTTTCTCTGGCAAAACTGAGTGAGGAAGAGCCTCACCCAATCAAGAAACACATGGTTGCACCAGACATTGCTTAGATGGAAGGTCAGATTAAATGGAGGCTTTTGCCCACTCTGCAGTGGCAGTTCCAAGGCCACCGTAATACCAAGAGACTACTAGATGAGGCTTGGGTTCTAAAGTGCTTGAGTTCTGGAGTTTTTCTCAGGACCTGAGGATTGTCACCAGACAAAAAACCTGAGAACTGCCTCTGACACTGAATTTCTGTGTTCTTCTCAATTCTGCTAACTGAGCTGCTTGCATCTTCCTCTACCAAAGCTCCATAATTGGAGACTGTATCATAGAACCACAGAATCAGATGATGGTTGGGGTTGAAAGAGGCATTAAAGATCATCTAGTTCAGCCATGTGCGGGTGGGGACAGCTTCCACTAGACCAGTTGCTCAGAGCCCCACTCAACCTTGCATTGAATGCTTCCAGGAATGGGACATTCACAGCTTCTCTGGATAACCTGTTCCAGTCCCTCACCATCCTCACAGTGAAGAATTTCTTGCCAATATCTTACCAATATCTAAACCTGCTCTCTTTCAGTTGGAAGCCATTCCCCCTGTCACTACATGTTCTTTTTAATTAAAATGTCCCTCTCCATCTTTTTTCTTGGGCTCCCTTCAGGTACTGGAAGGCTGCAGTTAGGTCACCCTAAGCCTTCTCCAGGTTGAACAATCCCAATTCTCTCAGCCTTTCTTCACAGGAGAGGTGCTCCATCCCTCTGATCATCTTGGTGTCCCTTCTCTGGACTCTCTCCAGCAGCTCCATGTCCTTCCTGTGCTGGGACCCCAGAGCTGATGCAGCCCTGCAGGTGGGGTGTGAGCAGAGCAGAGGGGCAGAATCCCCTCCTTGGCCCTGCTGCCTATGCTGCTTTGGATGCAGCCCAGGACATGTTTGGTGTTCTGGGCTGTGAATGCCCATGGCTGGCTCGTGTCCAGCCTCTCACCTGTCACCCTGAAAACTCAGCTTCTGAGCTTGCTGACATAGTTTTCTAAGGACTTTCCCAGGACAGTAACTGTAAACATAGATATGTGTACATTCTTTCTGTTACACATCTTGTGATGGGCATCTCTCATGGCCAGTGCAGTGAGAAAGTGTTATCCTAACCATCCAATCCCTGGCTGTGGCCAAAAGCCTATAAATCCTGGGAGGAAAAATAAACTCGGCTCTTTCTTTCACCACACCTCGACCTGTGTCTGCGTGATCTATTCATCTTCAGCGGTAACACTCACCCACCTGCACTCCAAGTCCTTCTCCCAGGGCTGCTCTCCATCTGTTCATCCCCCAGCCTGGATTGGTACCAGGGGTTGCCCTGACCCAGGTGCAGCACCTTGCACTTGGTCTTGTGTAACCTCATGAGATTCCCATAGACCCATTTCTCCAGCTTGTCCAGGTCCCTCTGGATGGCATCCTATCCTTCAGGTGTGTCAACCACACCACTCAGCTTGGTGTCATCAGCAAATCTGCTGAGGCTGCACTGAATCTCTTCATCTATGTCATTAATGAAGATAAGTAACACTGATACGGGTCCCACCTGTCACTGATGTCCCTAGGCATTCTGAACCATTGAATCTGAGCCAGCCTCTGGTTGCGACCATCCATCTGCTTTTCTTATTCATCTAACAGTGCACTCTTCAAATCCATCTCTCCAGTTCAGAAAGAAGAATGTTGTGGAGGACCACACTACACGGTTGGTCATATCTAATCCCACAGATCAAAGCACTTAGTGTTGAGGACCCCTGATGGCATGAAACAACGTGTGTGGGCCTTTGCTGTGCCATGGCACTTTCTGGCTTGCTGAAGACAACTTTCTGTGTTGGAACTGGCCATGGCAGCTGAACTCTTCTCATGTAACACCTTTTGAAGATTGTAGGGTTCAAATTCTTTATCTGTGTTTCCTGGAGTGGTGTGTGAAGATGACTATCCTGTGCCTCAGGAGGTGTGCATCTCAGCAGAGTTTATGGAAGTATGAAGGACTTGCTGCCAACCTGCTATGCTTGTTCTCTCTGAATGGGTTAGAGGCCCATTTTTGATCTGTAGGACCGAGTTGCAGGTGGGATGTCAGTCATTCTTCAGCTCTCCTCAGAAATTCTGACTCTGCCTTCTAGTCCCTTGCTATCCCTAACCCACTTCTGGCCCTAGCAGGCACAGGAGATTTACAGTTCTCTACATTAAAAGTTTAAAGGAAACAGACACCATATTACTCCTGAATATATTTGAAGTAGTTTTCCAGGCATTCCACTACTCTTGGAAGAGTTTTAATATTCTCCAGATTTATGAAACCAGGTAATAGTAAGATGGAAATAAAAACCTGCTTTCCTTTGTAATGCAGTACACTGTGCAAATCTCTCCCGCATCCTTGAAGAAAATTTTCACTCCATAGCTTGAGCCTCAGGTGTGATACGCAGTTCTTCATTTACAGCTGACCAAAAAGTTCTGCTTATGCAGCCTCTCATGTGGTACTGTCCAGCTTTGGAAACAGCTGAGAAAATATCAGTGTATCTACAGATGTAAATTTTTAGCAACTGAATCCCATCTTTATTACTTGGAGGGACCTCGAAAAATCTTTCATTCCAACCTTGCATAGGAACAGGACCCCAGAAGAAACTATCTAGTACCCTGTCCAATCACATCTTGCAGTGATTGATTGCTCTCAGCACCAGAAGTGTCTATTATATCAAGGTTGTCAAGGCTTCTTAAAGAGAGTGGCCTTGCACCAGTATCAGCTGTTTCCTTTAATATTCTAGGGTGGATTTCTTCTGAGCCCGTGGATTTCTGAGGCTGCAGACCAGCTGTTCACCTTCTGGTGGGTTGACACATTCATTATTGTAGATACTTGATCCAGTGCTCTGTGGTCCAGCTGTGCTGGTAAAGGTGGATGTAAAGATACTGAGAACCTCTGCCTTACCAGCATGACTAGTGAGTGGTTTCCCTGCCTAGTTAGGCAATGGCTCTGTGTCTTCCCTGTGCTTCTGCTTACTACTCACATATCTGTAGAAACCTTACTTGTTATTCTTGACATCTTTGGCCAATTTTAGTTCTGTCTGAATCTTAGCATTCCCAACCACATCTCTGCATGCCCTGGCAAGGTTTTTGAAATCTTTGATGGGTATTTAGCTGCCTTCCATAGCTAGTATGTGTCTTTTTAAATTTTAATTGGAGCACTGTTTTGGAGGGGCTGTCCTCAGAACGTGATTTTCTCGTGACTCCTGTCCTTATTTCCAATTTGTGCCATAGTCTGTTTGAATGCAAGTTAGCTTCAGTTACACATGGACTGCAACTACCATGGACTGCTGGATTAATGGGTCAAGACTATGTGCTTAGGCTGTGTTAACTTATAAGCACAGAAACCTTGCTCATGTTTCACATCAGGTTGTTTAAATTCAGGTGTTTGTATATTGTGAGGGCCAAAAAACCCCTGTGTTTTATGATCTTGGATACCTCTGACATTTGGACCTCTAAAGAGCCAAAGTGCATCCATACCACACATAGCAAACAGCTGTGGCTACTGGTAAGTGTCCTTTTTTCCCCAAAAAGTTTAACATTTTTATAATAATAAATTTTCAAGATTGATGAAAAGGTGGAGTGCAGCTGATCTATGCTGCCTGCCAAGTAATCTGTTCTGTCTTTATGATGATCTGAGAGATGCCTCCCGTACAGGAGGTTGTTGTTTCAGTGTTACTCACTTTGCTCAGCAAGATCTTTGTTAATTATTTCAAATTATTTCATTAATCATTCTTGAGCTATAAATTCATCCTTTTGATAAGGAATCAGGCATAATGGGGTTTTCTCAGGAACAGGAGCTTTAAATCAGGCAAATACAGGAATCAGCATGGTTTTCCAATATTCATCCATGTTAACCATTACAGGCATCTAAGAACAATGCAACAGCTCATGAAAAAACAAACCATGAAGTTCTGCTTTTGTTGTTTTGGTTACTTTAAGATAACTGCTTCTAAGTTAAATGAAATATATCAAGTTACCTTCAACTGAGACCCTTAGTATTTCTAACAGTTATTTTTTATGATTACATGATCTCACATTACCACCTGTGTGATTTATTGTCATTTATAGTCTTGCGAATGAGTATTGCTTGGTACTGAATGACAGACTGGCTAATATTACTGTGTTCTGTCAGTACCACTGTCAATACAATAACAAAAATGTGAGTATTGAAGCTTACTCCACCATGGGTGTTAAAATATTTCATTGTTTTTGTGATTTCTTTTCAACTTTAAATTACTTGTCAACTGTATGATCTTTACAAGCCTTGATAGTTTTGAGCCAGTCAGGATTTAACCAAACTGTGACATTTACCAACCAAAAACTCTTTGCCAATTAAAGGAGAAGTTTAGTTTCAACAGCTTTAAAATTTTCGATGTTGACAGCAAGAAAAATAATTTTAATATAAATCACATGAAAGGAAAAAGAATTTTATACATTTTAGAATCCTATAATTTAACAATGATAGTACTGTTACACATAATAAGCTTACTAGTTCAAATATTTTTGAAACTGTATGTTGCACATGTGTATGTGGGTTTAGGTTGTTTGTTTCATACTACTAAAGTTCCTAGTGCAAATAATTGTTACATTCTAAACTTTTTTCAAGAGTACCTTCATTGAAATACTTTCTGTAGTTACAAACCTATCTGTCCATACATTTCTTCTTGTATGTGATCTTCAGGGTCAGTGAAAGTCTGTTCATTTTGTTCAGCCTTTGTGGTTTGCTAGTACATCAGTTTCAGTGTAAGCAATACAGTGTCACTGTAGTTGTCTTGCTGTTGTATAAAAAAAAAATCACTTTAAATGTCTTGAAACCTGGCTAAATTGGAAAACTCTATTTTGGATGTATTTTTAAAAGTAAATTGTAACTTTCTATTATAGAAAACAATTGCAATATCCTATTACTTAAGTAGTGTTTTATATGGCTTGTTGTATGGACCTAGAACACTGTCTATGATTACAGATAGTTTGTGGATCTTTTACATTTTTATTGCACAGTGCAGTATTCTCAGTTATATTCAGTCTCTGGGATTTGTGGTAGCTGCAATATCTTGCTGTTTGCTAATCTTTGTTGCAATTAACCTTTTGTTTCCATGCTTACTACTTTCTGGCCTATGCATTTGAGAATTAATTTATTGTAAAATTTAATTTACCAGTGCTTTGGTTTTTAAAATGCTGTATGGAAATATGTATTGTAATGAACCCAAATCATGGATCTTCATGTCATATAATGCAATAATGGATATTTGGAAATTAGTATTTGATTCATTATGGATCGGTTTTAGGTGAAAGTTACAGTATGGTTGAACAAAGCATTTTTTCATTTGAAAGAAACAGACTTCAGATGTTCAAGTAAACTTATCTCAATTTTAAATACTACTGGATAAATAATGTATTTATTAATGTTTAAAACTCTGAAATCAGCACCAGTTTTGGTCTATTTCAGAACTGATTTCTCAATGATAATTTAAAAAGTGTAAAGCAGCTTCTATTATAAATGAAGGTGGCATTTGTATGGATATGTAGATAACTCAGAACATTATCCCAAATGAAAAACTAATTCCCATTCTTTCCATGTTTAAATTCTGAAATGTTTTTATCATGAAGTAAATTAATTACCCACTGATACACTGCGGAGATGCAGTGGTAAAATGCACTGGTAAAACATAAAGTTTGGATAATGCAATGAGTTTACTAATTATGAGAGCTGGAAATAAGCATTTAGAGTCTCTTTCCCAAGAAATTTTACTCCAGGCTCTATCTTGCCTCTGTTTTGAAGACTTAACCTTTCTTGGTACTTAGAATCACAGAATGGTTTGGGTTGGAAGGCATCTTAAATACCATGTAGATCCAACCCCTGCCATGAACAGGGACACTTCCCACTAGACCAGATTGCTCAAAGCCCTCTCCAGCCTGGCCTTGAACACTTCCAGGGATGGGTCATCCACAACTTCTCTGGAACCTGTTCAGGACAACCTGTTTCAGTGCCCACTACCCTTATATATAATTTCACAGAATCGTTAAGGTTGGAAAGGACCTAGAGAAAGGACCTCTAGGATCATGGAATCCAACTGTTTCATCCTTGTGTTCAATCTAAATCTGCCCTCTTGCAGTTTTGTTTCAAGCCATTTCCCCTCATCCTGTCACTACAGGCTCTGATGCCTTTCTCCATCTTTCTTGT
Organism: Parus major; assembly: GCF_001522545.3. Taxonomy (NCBI): domain Eukaryota; kingdom Metazoa; phylum Chordata; class Aves; order Passeriformes; family Paridae; genus Parus; species Parus major. Next base: position 42,933,531 of record NC_031773.1, on the reverse strand, counting down.
AAGCCTCCTTTAATTATTAGAAGGCCTCTAGAAGCTCTCCTCAGAGTCTTCTCTAGGCTGAAGAACCCCAACTATGTCTGTCTTCATAGGAGAGGGGCTTAAACCCTCTGACCATTTTTGTGTCCCTCCTCTGGATCCACTGACTTCTACAGGGCCCTGTTCCCCAGTCAGTCTGCTAATGAGCTACTCTTTTTTCTAGTAACTTTTCACAGCCTTTTGGCCACCTCTGTGGCATTTGTCTTCTGTGAACAAACATCCCTAGCACCCAGTCTTGCCCTACTTTATAATACCTCTGCCAAGTAACTCCAAAGAACATTTCTATTTCATCATAGGAATCTATTTATGATGAGATGCTTTTTCTTCCTGTGTGTACCAAGGCTTGTGTTAATACATGCTGTGGATAGCCCTGCCCTCACTCTGATATGCATTGGCTAATACAGAATACAGTTTTCTCTGAGGTGAATCTTTATGAGAAGAAGTCAGGGTTGTGCATTTGGCTTGAATGTAAGAACTGATTGTGCCCTCTGAGGCACTGTGATGCAGGTAAAAGCAAATCACTTAGACCACTAGAGCATCACCATCTTCAAGTATCAACATCTGGATGCTTAAGGTTTTTTGTGGCTGTTGATAGTGGTTGAACAAATACATTTCCTGATTATTTTTTTAATAGCTGGATCTTGTAGTAATGCTTGCCCAAATATAATTTCAAGTTAACTCTGCTTGGATTAAAGGGAGGTGGTGGGGTGCTGATAAGGAGACAGGAATATTTGTGTTCTGTGTGAAATGGTGGGGAAAAGATAGCAAGGATAGCAATGGATAGCAAGGAAGTGATGTTATGGGAATGCTTTTAACTAAACTTTTGTAGTGAATTTGCCTGTGACAACAGAGAAACCAGATGGAACTGCTCCACCATGCGTTCTTCTGAACTAATACAGTGTATTTCACTCAGCAGCAGAACTGTCTGCTGGACATCCAGAGAACCAAACTGCCATGCTCTGAACCTCCTGGCAATACCAACTCCCCAGACAAGAAAGTTGGTGCAAGAGATGTGAGCAGCCAACCCTGTGGATTTGGTCCTTTGCAGACCTGCAGTGTAATCCCTTCCAATAAGCTGTTCATGAGGTGTCTGAGCTCATTTCTGATTACTTCAGTTCTCCTTCATCCTAGGGTTTTGCCAGGGAGCAAACTGAACAGACACATAGTTTGGCTAATGAAGGCTACCTGAGGAACAACCCCAAAAGGAATTTTTCTTTCACTCTGTAACCAGAATTTTGCCATTGGAAAATCAAAGATGAAGGTGGAGCTACTGCTAGAGAAATAACCCAGACACTTCCCACAAAGTGGCAGGTGTTTTCTAAAAGTGCCAGTATTTGTTTTTCTAGGGGTTTTGAGAGCTAAACTGTTCTTACCATTTACATACTTAAATGTTTTTGAAAATGATGAAGTATGTACTTTTGTGGTAACATTTCACTTAGTTCCAGGCTTAGTTATCTTCTAACTTTTTCAGTCAATAGAACCCAAGTGACAAAAACTTCTTCCACTGTGTTTTTGGGAAATACATATGGATGAGAGGACTAAAAACGTGTTTTAGTGAAAGCATTAGAGATTTCACTGTTTAGACTAAAGTGAGAGACACTATGGTTAGAGACTGGATTAGAGTATTATTGGACACTGAATTGTGAAGATTTGTGTTGTGGACTGGATTTTGCTTCTGGAATTTTGTGGTTTTAGAAGGATGGGGCAGGAATAACAGCATAGTATGATCTTATTTGTTAGTCTTTCTTCTGTTGGATAAGAAAAGTATTTCCATTTATTGTTGCAAATGTACATTCCACAGTTGTGAACTACTGCAGAGTAAATTTACATGACTTTCTATATTAAGAACAGAGGAAATGGCAGTGAAATAGGCAAATGTAATAAAAAGAGTTCTTCTAAGGTTAAATGCAAACACTAAGTTATTCTGTAGATGAGTTGACTTTTGCACTTTCTGAGAATATATGAACTTAAGTTTTTCAAGATCAATTGTACCACCGAATAAAGCTCTTTAAAGGAAAAACTAAACTATATAGGATTCAGTGAGATGGTCGTTGGTAACAAAATGAAGGGAAGTTGCTTGTCATCCTTTGAGTCATTCAGGAAATTGATTTGTTTATTTTCAAAAAATATGTTGTTTGTTATGCTCTGTTAGGAAAGAAGCAAGTAGCTTGTGTTCAGACTTGTGAGGGGGTTTTCTAGGCTTGAAAAAGGGTTCTGATACTAAGTTTGTGACATGTACTTGAACTAGAGGAGAAAAACAAGGCATCATTAAATGTATTTAGGAAGAGTTTTTGAAGCAGTGAGGTTCAGTGTGCTAATTTTGGGGTAAAAAAAGCAAGATCTAACAAGAGTCTTAAATTAAAAAACCCTGGGAATTAAATATTCGGTATGGGTACACGACTTTGACAAGCACCTTGAGTGACAAGACAGCATTTCAGTGCTGTCTCCTAGATATGTTCCAGGAAGAAAATCCTCAGGAAGACATACTTGAATTTGCATTCCACTGTATTCAACTGTGACATTTGCACTGAGTTCAGGGAGTATTTTTGAACACAGTATTCAGATTCTCTTTTTCATGCACAGTGACACATTAACAGAAGCAATTTAAGTAGATGTGATGGGACTTCAGCATGATTTTCATTATGAGATGATGAAATTCTCAGTAGAGATCTCACTTGACTAAAGTAATGGAGAAAATAGTACAAAAAAAAAATCACAATGCAATTTGAAGAAGATGCTCTAAAATGTTCCTGCTACTAAGAAAGTATTCCCCACAAAATCTTCGGTAGCATCAGTGTCACATCAAGAAGTTGATCCATTCTTCCAGCTTTGTGGGACAATGCCTTGTCCTCCATAGTGTCACATGAATGAGTGAAGTGATCCAGATAATTTTAACTTTTGGGAAAAACCCACAACAAACATCCATATTATTTCACTGCCAGCAGAGAAAATGCTCATAGAATTACGCTTGCAGTCAGTGAAAATTATCCCACTTAGATTAATCAGGAATAGGCTTAGAAACTGGCACTAAGCATTGAACCTACAGAATGTTTCCAAAGTTGGCTTCCTAATTTAAACTACACTTCTTTCATATTTCACACTCCATCATCAGTAGTTCATCTCAAAATAATGGTTTCTGTGGATGAAGTTAAAGACAATGAGTGAATTCTGACTGTAAATGTTCCTTCTTCTTTTTATGCCTGCTAATGCACACTTGTCTGACCAAATTTTAATATATTTAATAAATTTTCTAAGACTTTGGACTGTGCAAATGCAAATAACCTGCCACAAGTATACTGAAGTCTAAGAGTTGTTGCAAAAGAGATACTGTCGTTTGAGCACATAGCACAGAACCAGCAGGGCCTATGTTTTGTGTTTGAAAACAAAACCACTTGTGTTAAAACCAAAAAATTTTGAGTGGAAACTCGACCACTGGACTACATTGAAATGGATATATTTCCACACTGTGAAGCTGGCTGACACAAGTGTTTCCCAGTCTCATTTTCCTTTCAAGTTTAGCACTACCTAGTTTTTCACTCCAACTCCTGCTTTGTCTCTTCCCAAAACCCCAGTTCCAATAGTAGCAGCTTGGCCTTTCCACGTTTGACAGCTGGTCTCTGCTCATCAGCCAGCACTGGTTGCTGGATGTGTTTACCAGGTGCCTTTCCAAGTCCTGCCTGCCCTGACAAAGAACAATAGATCTATTTTTGCCTGGCCTGTGTAGCAGTAGCCTTGTGAAGGTCAGGGAAATGGTTTCTGCACCTTGCCTGCTCAGACTTGTAGCAACAGTGGTGAAGTCCTGCCAACATCCACAGCAGGGCAATCTAAGGTCTTTCCTCCTGCTGGTGCAGAACCAGGAGAAGGCACTGGACAAGATGGAGAGGTGGACACATGGGTGAGACAATAGATAACACATTCCTTGATGGCCTGCCAGGGTTGGGAAAAGCCAGGAGAGAGAAGACTGTCAAGTTCTCCCCTGACCATCACCCGCAGCCTGCACCGGGTGAGATGTCACCTGCCCTGCCCCCTGATTCTTGATCCGGGCGGTCTCCAGATCCAAAAGATCTCCTTGCTGCCAAGAATTGGTAACTTTTCTCACCAGAAATCTTGTGACCCGTGTGAAATAAGGGATTGCCAGTAGACTTTCTATTATAAAAAGGCTTTTCTCCCTATCCTGAAGTTCTTTGTATCTTGCTGACCTTCGGGTGTAAGCAGTAGGCAATTGTTCTATGGGTCCAGGCTGTGTGGTGTCGCTCCCTCAGGAAAGGCCCGCAGGCGGATCTCGCTGCCGGTTCCGCTTCCGGGCGCTCGCTGTCACCGAGGGCGGGAGCGGGGCGGTGCTGGCCCGCGGCCCGCCCCACCATGGCGGAATACGTGCAGGTGCTGAAGCGGGCGCTGAAGCACATCGGCGGCCACGGCGGCGCCCGCGGCGCCATCCTGCAGCTGCTCAGGTAATGCGGCTCTGGCGAGGGCGGCGGGGCCTTCCCGCGGCGCCACCGCCGCCCCGCGGGGTCACCTTGAGGGGGCGGGCGGGCGGGGGCGGGCGCTGCCTCAGGCCTCGGGAGGAGCCCGCCCCGCCCCGCCCGCTCCACTGAGGGTGGCGGGTCCCGGTCGGCGGTGGGTGCTGTGCTCAGCGCGGTCCCCAGGCAGGGCCCGTGGCTGTTTTCTCTCCTTGAGCCACCTTGGAGGGTTCCTGGGTGCTGAACTGTCGGTGCTGCCCGGGCCGATTGTCCTGGTGTCCAGCCCAGTCCGTAGTGCTGTTGCCACAGCCGTGTCCCTGCTGTAGCTGCACTCCGTGCTTCTGTGCGCACCGTCGTGCTCTTCGCTCGGGGTCACCTCAGTCTGGCAGTGCCTTTCTTGAACTGGACAAATCTGAAAGCAGTGCATCTGCTGAAATACCGTGGTTTAAAGCAAGAGAATTAATTACTTCATCTGCCTTACTGGCTCTATTTCTTCCGACTCATTTCAAACTGCAGATCACATCTGCTCTCTGGCACTGGATTGTCACCGCTGACCTATGATCGGCTCTGGATGCCCTCCAGCCCCAGTGGCACTTAGTGCAAAATAAGTTGCAGCCTTTGTTTCCATTCATGTCTGAGTACTTTCTTCCCCAACTACAGAATCTTGCACTCGTCCACATTAAACTTTCTCCTGGCTTTTTTTCCTCACCCGCATCTCATCTCTTTCTTGTAACAAGTATTTTGAATTGTGATACAGCATGCTTGAGGCTGCCCCCAAATAGGAGCTGCAGGTTTACGAAGGTACTCTTGACATTCAGATCCTTGATGAAATGTAGGGTGGAAGTCTAAATAGTATGTGATCCAAACTCAGCAGTGTCACAAACCTGTGCTATCTTTACAGTTGGTTCTGGAAGAGTATTAAGACATATCCAGTAAATGTTTTAGGCCTAACCACATGCTAAAAAGCCTTTTTATAATCAGTGTTGGGAAGTCAGGAAAATAGGATAGCAGTGATTTGCAAATATGAAATTCCCTGTTATATATTAAGGGCTTTCTTTTCTTACAACAAACAACCCAAACTTTCTGAGTCTTTTTGAAGGTATTCCCCCACATATATCATCATAATGGCCCTTTTTCTGTCATTTCTTGTGGCTTAAATTGATCTCTTCTGAAGAGTTAAACATAGCGTTTCACACAGTTGCTGATCAGGCCTCTTCAGTATTTTCATATAGTGGATTTAGTCCTGTTTAGCAGTAATACATGATTTCCCTGGCTAGAGCTTTAGTATTATAATTACTATTTTCTGTCACACACCTACCCCCTCCCCCGGTTGTTTCCTCCACTTTGTTTTCCTTCTCAGACTGTAGGTATTACTCTGACAGTTGTTAAGAAGAAATAGAGCTGGGGAAATGAAAGTGTGGAAGAGTCATCAGAGTGTCATCATTAGGTGTCATCAGAGTGCCTCTTCCTAAGCACAGCTCTGTGAATGTCTCCTCAGAGATCTTTTGTGACTTTAAGACTGCAGGCTGGGTTGACACCTTTCTACCACGCGGAAAAAGAGTAGGGAAGACTGGAGGCAGTGCTGTCCTTTCTTTCCTTCAGAAGACAGAAGTTAGGTGTACACCTAGTACACCCAATCCTCACCAACCACAAACAGCTGCTGCCTCCTGCTCACCTTTCAAGCCATTAAATCATCCATCCCAGCCTGAGGAATAAGTTTGGTGTTTAAAGAAGAGTTATCAAGGTGTTCTTTCTTGCAACAGTTAATTTTAAGAAGTAATCACTAGTAACTGGAAAAAAATTATTTACCCAAGTCAGGATACTCTTTCTCTGAATTTCCCTGCTTTTCTCCATATGTTTTCCACCGAGGCAGCTGCAGAAGATTTATATGTTATCAAGTCAAATTATTAAGAGCCTTTGTGGCTGAAAACATTCTCCTTACTTAAAATTCAGTGAAATTGGCTGGAAAATATTCTCAGGAATCCATAAATAACTCCAGTGTCTGATATTGGTATTCAGGGCATGAAGTCAGGACAAGGGCATAAGAACACTTGCAAGAAGGGAGGGGAAAAAGGAAGGGAGAACAGCAGTGGAATGGCTCTTCATTTTCTGAAGCTGGGAACTCAGGCTTGTATAGTTGAGCCAGAGATCTTTGAATGTTTCTCTGGCAGAGGAGAGATGTGTCAGAGAATCTCTCTGCCTGCCACCACAGAGGTTTAAAATGAGTACCTGCTGGAATGATTGTCACTTTCACACACCCTGAGGGAAAAGACAACAAAAAAACTTCATCTGAGCACATTCCTCCTCTCACTTGAGATTGAGTTGAGAATGTGCATAATACTACTAACAGCTAAAACCTTTGAGAGGAAACTTATGCCTATGTAATTCTGCCTGGGATAAATATCAGTAAAAAAAAAAAAAAAGCAAAATTGCAGATATGGAGGGAGAAGAGCACTTTGGTTAATTTTATTATCACTAGACTGTAAATCATAGGTTCAGTTTAATAATTGATTTCTGCAATAATGTTAAAATATGTTCTCTATAAGGATATGAAACTCGTATATACTTTATCTGGGACAGTGTAAGTCTCACAGAGTTGCAGGGTAAATGCATGGATCTTTCACAATTATACAAAAGCAAGGAAGTAACAATTAAAGTTTTCCTTGGCAAGCAGCTGCAGTGGCCTAAAATATTACTATTCCTCTCTTGGAGGTTACTTGTTACCTCTCTTGGAGGTTACCTCCTCACAAGATGAGGTCTCTTGTGCTGCTTCAGTGCTGACCACTTCAAACGGCAATTCAGGCTGAGATAGTAGCTACTAATAGTTGAGAAGGATGGTAACATTTCCTACTGAGTGGATTAACATGTCCCTCTGGGACTCCCACAGTATTGGCGATTGAGGGAGAGATGGGGACAACTGACTGCTGATCAGAATCCGAATTTACTGTGGGCTGCATATTTTTTATACCATTCTTGGAAGGCTAGGAATTTTTTACTACAGTGATTGGGTTAATCATCATACGAACAAGCTTGTACATTTTTGCAACATCTCTTCTACTTGCAGAAATTGATTCAATCTTCTTCCCTGTTGCCAGTCTGATCCAATCATCTTGCAATCTTCAAATTTCCATTTGTTCTTGCCAAGGCATCCTGATTATCAAATCTCTTACGCTAATCAGGTCCAAAGCACTCTCTGTCTCTGAAACAACAGCACAATAGTTAAGGTTCTGTGGGTGTTAAATTGTTACATTGTAGAGTTGCTTTATCTTCTACTATAATGAGCTTTTAAATAAGTAAGAGTCCCTGAAAGCTTTTTTGTGTGGATTTTATCATCCTGTCAGTGAGATCCACATTAGTTGCAGGAATTGGAGATTGTTTTGCATCCATAAGCTTGAATAGTTTTTTTTAAAACTACCTTTGCATACATTTACACAGATTTTTACTAACCCTTAAGGAACCTCTGTCACAATTTCGTTCGGAGAGAACATCAGCTGAAACTGTTGTTTTGATAATTCACAGGGTCAATGATTTGAAGACTGGTAATCTGGTAGGAACTGACAAATATGGAAACAAATACTACGAAGACAAAAGAAACTTCTTTGGTATGTGTGCTAATGTGAACACCTCCCAACCAACTGTGTCACTCCCACATAGCTTATGTGCCTTCTGCTAGTGAAATACAACTTGTTGCCTGCCTGACTTCCCTGCACTTGTCTTGTGTGAGTCTTAGACTTATAGAAATGCTTTGACAGCTTCTTTTTCTCTGTTTTATCCCTCAATTCCTTTGCAAACACAGTCAATCTGAAACAGTGAATATGGAATAAATATAAGCCAGTCATACGGTCTCTGTGTAGGTAATTGATATGATAATGTGATTGAGAGTTGATTTTGGTCCTTGACCTAAAGGCTGGTAGTTTAACAGGTGGGGAAAGAAGAACTAGGTTTAAAACTGCCTCACAACTTTACTCACTTACATGATCACTTAAGGGCAAAGAGCACAGGTTGGCTTAAACTTAATATTACTTATCTTAAGTAACAGATTTTAAATCAAGCTTCTCAAGTACTTAAAAAGGCAGCACCTAAACCTAAAGCAACACAGGTGACACATAAGCAATTGACACACTGGTCAGGCCAAGCTAACTGCAGGTTAACTTGGAGTGTAACCAGGGAAAGCACCTGCTGATTAACTTTGCTTGGTAGTTTTGTGTAGCTGAAATTTAGTTTAGTCTTATGTTATCAGTGGCAATGTCCCTTTGGAAAAGACTCCTCATACTGGAGGAAAAAAACCCAAACCTCTTCCTCTGCCTGAAAATTTTATAAGTTCCTCTTTCCCATTTTTTATACAATAGCCAATATTTTCTACCTTGTGAGAGCATTAGATTCAGTCATCTAAAACTAAAGTAATAGTGGAAACACAGAAGACTTGAAAAAATAAAACTCTGCTGGCTTAAAAATAGGTGCCCATTATGGTAGATACTATCACTAAAATGTTATTCCTTGGTTTTCCTGAATTCTCTCCTTTATAAGAAAATAATTTAATTTTTATAGCTAATATGATGTTTCTGTTTATTTACTTAAGGTCGGCACAGATGGGTTGTATATACCAAAGAAATGAATGGCAAAAATACCTTTTGGGAAGTTGATGGAAGCATGGTGCCCCCTGAATGGTAAATTGTTTAGCTTAATAATGTGGACAGATAGCAATTGTGTAATTGCTTTACATTTTCTCATATTACAAAGCAGAAGATTTAAAAAAAAAGTTTTCATGGTCGTAGCTGTCTCATCTGTGACCAGAAGGTTTCAGACCTGTCACTTCTAATGTTGAACTGCATTCATGTCTATTGCTCGCTGTCCTGGCTGAGTCACTCACTGCTTTTTGGATTGAGAAGAGCGTTTTGCCAGCCAGACTGAGCAGGTCAAGACAGTCTTCTAATTTTCTTTATTACTCTGTTAATGGTTTGGCAAAGCCTCGGGCCACCAGAAGTAAAATATTTGTTATTGCCATCGTAAGCAAGACCCTAAGGAACATATGGCAGTAGTGGAACAACATTCCTTAACCCACAGCCACTAATAGCATAATCGTTTCAATTTATATACATTGATGCGGTAGTAAACATTGAAGTACCAGAATGCTCCATATGTTGACTGCTACTTGACTATAATTTTTATTGAGGTTTTATTTTCTGTTCATGCATTTCATTAATAATTCTGTACAGCCTTATATTCCAGAGGGTCTCTGGCCACAGCTGTTGACCCTTTTTTTTTTTCCCTAGAAAACTCACACTACATAAACTAACAATGTACACTTGTAAAAACAATCTCTATGCAATTCTTAAGGAACAGGAATAGCACTTCAGCCACCAAGCAGCAAAAGGTGACATCAAGAGAGAAGTGTTTGGGTAGACTGAGCAAACACTGTGTTTTATTACTCCTATGACAGATATTCTATGCCAAGGCTGGGATTGATTATAAAATCTTCTAATTTGTGGCTCTCACTGGAACATTTGAGGAATGTGTGGGTAGGCTCTCTAGGTGGTCAATTTTGTTTCAAGCTCTCCCAGCCTTACATTATGTTTAATGTGGTTAATGTTTTTTTCTGTCTTATTTGGTAAGAACTGAATGGCATTGTTTTTTGAAGTGACATTAGAATCTCCCAACACCAGGATGTTCATGCCTTGCTCTCTGCATAACTGTTGTTTGGTTCTGGTTGTTATCCACTATTAGACTGTGCTAGGTTTTAAGATTTTCTTTATTTTGAGACACAGGTTTTGTTTCACAAAGGTTTTGGGTTTTATTTTGTTTTTTCTTTTGCCTGTGTTTATGGGCTATTTGTTGCCTCTTTACAAACCTCAATAAAGGGTTTCTTTTTGAGAATCAAAGTGATGTTTCAAGGGTTAAGTAGCTTGTTTACTTCACAGGAATTAATGAGGTAGAAAAACTTGTTTTCCTATCAATGTGGAAAAAATTCCTTTAAAAGAAGCAGTAAAGATTTCATTATTTTCAAGACTGGTGAGTGTAATGAGGCAAAAAAGAGTAAACAGTCTTGTGTTTAAGGTATTTTTGTCAGGAAACTTAGTTGTGCAGTACCAGTCAGGTTTGTGGATTTGGGGCTTTTTTTGGGAAGGGGAGATAAGGTGGAGGGTGGTGTTTCTTGCTGATAAATTTGTATGTCCCATGATAATGTTTATTCTTACACAGGAATCCTAGCTTTGTGACACATCTAAATCACTGATGAGTATTTCCTTACAGCTTAGAGACATCTTAAAAAATATAAATATTTTGAGTGGGAATAAATGCTGCCTTTTAAGACTTTTTAAAAATTTTAATTTGGTGCTCTTCTGCCTTAAATCTTTAACATGGCATAGACTTCTGAATTGAGACTGACAATATTTTGTACAAGCTGCTGTCAGTGTCACACTAGAGTCGTGCAACAGGTGGTTATTTTGGACCCAGAAATTTGTTGGAAATAAATTAAACTGTGTGAAATTACTTATATTAACAAAAAGAGTAATTAATCCATATGATAATAGTATGATACATGTTTGTCATCCTTGGGTCATCAACCAAGTACCAAAGAAGTATTTAGAGTACTGCTGTTAGAGGTGGATGTGGTCTGAATGCTTCTTCTCAACACTGATTTTACTCTGGAATTCAGTTAATTTTGCTCAGTCCAGCCCAGTTTTGTGAGTATGTTGTTGTATCCTCTTCTTGCAGTAAGTTGTGTGCCTTCAGGATTGTAGAATATGAATGATTGTTCAAGTACTATCAAGTTAAGCTCATGTATGATGAACCAGAAAAAAGCATTTTGGTATGTTGAAGTGTTCTGGAAACAACTGGAAAAAAAATGCTACCCTTTACCTTCTCTTAGATACTAGAGAAAAAGAAAAAGCAGCAAGAAAAAACACCTCATATGTAATAACATATTGTAATACCATTTTAGGAGCTACTGAGTATTTTCAGTATTCTGAAATAATTGATGTAATGTCTTTTGACAACGGATGTACTGAAATTGTACAGTCTAAAGGAAATCAGAGTGTTGTTTTGACATATGTCTACTCTCCAGGGAATCGAGACTGTTGCTTTTTAAAAATGTTTCCAGACTAGAATATGTAGGCTTGTGGTTTATTCTGATTTAGTTGTTATTTAACTTCATTTTCACTCTGTGTTTTCTTTCTTTTGGTATCCAAAATCCAGATGTTGGTATCTACTTTGTTGGTGGCAATGTAATTAGATTAAAAAATAAAAATCTTTAATACTTGCCTTGGGAATTATGAATATTAATATTCTTGTAATGCTTTACAAGATATTTGGCACAACTTTTTTCCTTACACAAATTCATCTTTTTCACTTTTAGGCAGTGAGAGAAACCAAATACCTGTTTTGTTTCTTACTAGTCAGTGTTGTTTGCAGGAACTCAGTGCTGCTTCCATTTTTGAGCACAGTGATCTGTGTGCTCTGTGAACATATAAACAATAGAAGTTAAATCCGTTTATAGCCGTGCCTGTGGGGACTCTGTTTAGTGCTTTCATGGATGTCTCCATTGCAGCATCACTAATCCTTGGCCTTTGTGTTTAAGCTGTTTGTTTAGTGTATTTCTGGTGTCATGTACTTCAGTTTGCATTTTGGCCAAATGCTTTGAACAAACAAATTGACAACTGGTGTAAATGTACACACTAGTTAAAAATAAATTGCTCTTTTAGTATGATCCTGTGGGGAAAGAAGAGCTGTAATTTGAGAATAGTTTTTCCTTTTGTAGGGACATTTCATTTTGCCAGCACTGTCCTGTGTATTTGTGGTGTCTGTCCTGTACTTTGAGGTTTATTTCCTTATGATGCAAATCTGACATCTTTGGAAGGAGCTCCAGGAGTGTTTACTTCATATAGTGAAGTATTGCAAATTTACCTTCAGTTTAATAGTCTGCATCCTCTTCAGTTGGTCTGACAGGGAGGGATGTAGCACCTCACACTTGCCAACACACTAGAAAATGTAAGGAAATGTGCAGTTCTCTTGTAAAAAATGCTGCTTTTCAAGTTTGCCTTCAAGGAAAACAAAACAGAAAGATTGAACAGAAAAGGAAGGGGATTGGGAAAATTTCCATCCTTCTAGTAGCTTCACAGTAAATTTCGATTAAATGCTAATTTGATGTTTTCCATCTCATTGCTATGGTGTAGTAGTTTGCATGATAAATTAAAGTTATCTCCCATGTGTAAATGAACACATTTGTTGTCCCTTTTTTTTTCTCTGCCCTATGACCTGAACCCACATATTCATTTCTCTTGTCTCATTGCAGCATGGTTAACTTGTGGCAAAAAGTGGATGTTAGCAAGTTGGCAAACATCATGAGCTGACGCAGGCTGTGCCTGAACCTTGCAGATGCACATATGGTAGTGGCTGCTGAGTTTGTGTAGCACCAGTTCTTGTTTGACAGCTTGTACATCATATAATTGGCTCCAGTCCCTTGTAGCTTCAGTTTAAAATCTACTTGCTTTTATATATTTGTTAGAACTTCGAAAAAATTCTACATCGTCTTGAGAGCTTTTGAAGATACTTTGAGGTGTCTTTTATCCATTTATGCAAGAAAAAGTGCAGAGGCTTTGCTGGCCTCAGTCTGCTTCCTAGTGACTGCTCACTGATTCAGGAAGCTGCTTCAGCTTCTTCAGAGCTGCTTGCATCTTCCTGATTTTTCTGTGTTCTGTGCAAGTTGTCTGCTTCTTTGTAGGTTTTCAGTCATTAATTGCTTTAGAATATTTTTTTTCCCCACAATGGATTTATAGTCAGAGTTTGTATAGAAATCTAGCCATCTGCAGGATGTCATATCTCTTTATTCATGCTGTTCAATCTAGTGCATGAATAGCTTTTCTTGAGCATCTGGGGGTAGAGTCTGAGATATCAGAACTTCAAACAATGCTTTGAGGCAGGTGTCAAGGGGAAAGTCTTCCCAAAACAAAGTTTTCAAGATTTTTAGAGGAAAGTGGGAGCTTTTGTTTTAGAAAACTGACTCTGCAAACCAAAATGCTTTTGTAAGTCACATGTTGTGCTTCTAAGGGGAATCCTTTGTGATCAGGTTAAGCCCTGAAGCTCTTAAATATAAGCATAATTCATAGTGGATTGATTTTGAAATCTCTCCATGTTTTTCAATACTTGTGACTGCACTGGCATGTCTGTCAGTGAGGAATTTTATTTTTACTTGCCAGTGAGAAAATGTGATTCAAGGATTGGTTTTGATGATCTATTTAAATTTGAGCCTGGTTTCATGTTGATGTTCTAGAAATCCAGAAAATCTTAAACACAAAGATACTAATTGCTCAAAAATGCTCTATTTTAAAAGATTTTATGGATTTAGTCTTAAAAATCTGCAAAGCAATAGTTTAAATGACAGGTAAAGCCACTCTGTTAAATGCTATCATGAAACTTTTCTGATGTTTCAAGGAATGAATGTGTGACAAGTACACTTGTAATGACAGAAGTGCCAGACATCACACAAGCTTGGAATATAGTTGATTTTAGCTGAGCATTATTATAGTTCTAGTGCTGTGCTTGCTCCAGTCTGTCTTTCAGGCCCTTTGTAACTGGTGTGTGTGACTCTTGGGGAGCATGAGGATGGTGAGGTGTGATGACAGGTGCCTAAATAGGGATTTGTGTGGAGGATCCTTATCCACTGTTAGCAGAAGCATCACTAGGTGAACGTGTGTGCGTTGTAAGTTTCCTGTGTCATGCTTTAACTCCAGCCAAGCACCGAGCCCCAGGCAGCCACTTGTTCTCTCCCTCTCCAGTGGGAGTGGGGAGAGAATCAGAAGGGAAAAGGCTGGAAAACTTACAGGTTGAGATAAGTACAGTTCAATAGGGAAAGCAGGAGCTGCACACAGGCAAAGCAAAACAAGAATTCATTCACTGCTTCCCATGGACAGGCAGGTGTTCAGTCATCTCCAAGAGAGCAGAGCTCCATCACACATAATGATGACTTGGGAAAATAAATATAATATCATCAGCCCAAACATCCCCTTCTACCTCCTTCCCGCTACTTTATATACTGAGCATGATGCCATGTACAGAATATTCCTTTGGTCAGTTGGGGTCACCTGTCCTGGCTGTCTCCTCCCAATGTCCCATACACCCCTAGTTTCCCTGACAGCATGGTAGTACAAAAAGCAGAAAAGGCCTTGGCTCTGTGTAAGCTCTGCTCAGCAGTAACAGAAATATCTCTGTATTATCAACCCTGTGTTCAGCACAAATCAAAAACACAGCCTCATACAAGCCACTGTGAGGAAAATTACCCCAGCCAAAAGCAGCACAGTCACATAAGAGTTAAATTCACATTATTACTATCCCTTGCACATTGCAATAAGAGCTTTAATTTTTACTTCCAAAAAGAAAATTAACTCTACTCTGGCTAAAGCCAGCATAATATGTTACAGTGAGCAGTTTTGAAAAGCTGTGGCTCCTCTGGAGTGATACTTTAAAGCATTTTGAAATGCAGTCCACGTGTCAGTATTAGCAGAATAGACTGTTCTTTTGCCCTTTCTCCAATGCCACAAACTCAGTGTTTCTGTCTTAGCAATGGAGAGCTTGCTGGGTGTGAGCACAGGATCCATTCTCTGTCAAGTAAGCTTTTTTGCAGTATTTCTGCCAACCTTGATGCAGGCTGTCATAGGACATGTGATACCTGAGGGGATGTGAAGAACAGTAGTACACAAAATTCTTCTGACAGGTGAGAATCGGGCAAGAGAGTTCACCTAAGGTGAACTTTGTGTGGTGTGGCCAGGGCATTTCAGAGACCGGTTTAAAACACCAGGGTTGAAATTGAGCAAGACCTGATCCTCTGTCATCAGACCACATTGTGATTAGTCGTGCTATAGGGCTGCCTTTTTCCAGACAGAAATCGTTAGCCATTTATCTTTTTTTTTTTCATAAAAGCAGTGCAAAATGTACCCTGAATGAGACCAGATTTACGAAGGAGGGCAGAGAGAGGAAGAGCATTATACATGTGCATAACTTCCAAACTCCAAAGTGGATAATTTTTCCCTCAGGAAGCTGCTCTTTGGCACTAAACACAGATTTTTTTTCCTTCTTACTTTCAAATAATCTTATGGTTCCATCTGATTTTATATTCAAGCCAGTTTCCTGGTGGACCTTAGTCCTACAACGTGTGGCTTTAGTTTGGGGGTTTTGTGTGTTTTTTACTTCTAGAAAAAGAACTTTAGGCTGACACTTTTTTTAAAGTGACATTTTTGTACTAAAGTTATAGTCAAAGTTGTGATTTTTTTTTTTTTTTTTTAAATACGTGTCAAGAAGCAATTTGAAAAAATTACCGACCTTCTGTAGAGCTCTTTGGATCTAGAATGTACCTGTCAGTCTATTTCTCACCACTTTTATCATAGTTTTGTTTTTCTGTATAAATGAAGTGTGCTGGATTTGTTGCTAAGGGCTGAAAATGCAATTTTTAGGTTTTCTAACTGAACTAGAGAAGATGACTTCATATTTTTAGGTCAAGTCTTTGCAAAAGCTGATTAGCAGAAGTCTCCCTAACTCTGCCTCAGTAAAAAATGCATAAGCTTGCAAAAAATGTCATAACCTCACTTTTGTTATAACTACCCACAGTATGAAGTACACGTAAACTGACAGATAATTAAAATGTAATTCATATTTGAAAGTTGCTTCAGGCACTTAAGTAGGAAAGGGATGAAATCAATTCAGTTGGTCCCTGCTGCCATGTTTCAGTAAATTGTTAGGGAAAATGCTTTGCTTGATCATTAATGTTGCTTGCACAGAGAAAGATTGACATTTAGTTCATAGGTAAAGGCTAATCACTGGAATCACTTGGTAATTACCTTATTACTGATTGGTATTAATCATTGTGTTGTGCAGTCAGTAAATATTTATGTGCTTGTTTTTGGTTTACTTACGTCCTTAATCTGTATCCCAAGTGGCAGCTTCATGTATACCTTGAAAATGGCATTGAAATTGTTGTGAAGTGTAATCTTCTGGTAATTAAAAAAAACCAAACAAATCTCCATAACCTAACAAAGAAAAAGCCCAGGCAACAAAACCAAACCTCATGGTTTTGTCATTTGTAGTGCCTGCCTTGGTGAAGGCTGTACAAACAAGTGACAGCATGCTCTGTCCAAATACTGAGTGTACAGAGGAACAGGAAAGTTGAACTTAAGGTCTGCTTCCAATTGCTTGGAGGCAGAACTGTTACTTATCAGTTTATGCTTGTGAAACTAATTAAAATCAATATCCTGTAGTCTCATTCAGAGTCACACTGGATTAAAATTACTTTTTTCCCTTTTCAGAATAAATACTTAGTGTCTCTTCAGAGTAGAACCCTTGGGAGTCAGGAGTTAGGTTTGATAGACATCCTGTGATGTTCCTTAATAACCATATGTCTTTTTCCTCTTAAGGCATCGCTGGCTGCACGCAATGACGGATGACCCTCCAACTACTCATCCACCAGTTGCTCGTAAATTTATCTGGGAGAACCATAAATTCAATGTGAGTGGCACTCCTGAGCAGTATGTGCCTTACTCTACTACTCGCAAGAAGGTTCACGAGTGGATCCCACCTAAAACAACCTGCGACTAATAACAGCGACATGACTTGTCTCAGCTTGGGCTTTCAGTGTCAATTGTATTTTCACTGGTTTTGTTCAGAATAAAAGCCTCCTATAGCATTTGTAGTTTAGTTTATTGAATTGGGGGCAGGGAAACAAGTGAGAAG
This sequence comes from Parus major, assembly GCF_001522545.3. Taxonomy (NCBI): domain Eukaryota; kingdom Metazoa; phylum Chordata; class Aves; order Passeriformes; family Paridae; genus Parus; species Parus major. The sequence continues at coordinate 42,916,318 of NC_031773.1, read as the reverse complement.
ATTTTAGGAATAGGACAGAATACATGACAAGTCTTAATTCCATCAAGATATTGTGCTTTTTCTCATATTGGCAGTGTCCTGTCTTTACATAAGCAGCTCTCCAACATTTTAGCATGATAACCATTCCTGTGATAGTTACTGTTCATGTTTGTGTTATCCAGCAGAATACAAATACACATTTGAAATACAGGTTTCTCATCTTTAACATTATCCTTTTACTGTCTCTGCATGGGAAATAATGCGCTCTTCACATACTATTTTGGGAAGCCATCTCTTTAAATTTTTATAAGACAAGTTAGAATAGTTAAACCAGTCAGGATTATAGTTTTCATTCATAAAGTGTCATAAGTATATGCATGAGTATGCAAAAAGCATTGCTGTATTCCAGTATGGGATGAAACATAATATAAAACTTGTAAGGGTACATTAATCAAATGACATCTCACCCATAAAAGAATTCAGCCATAAGAAGAGGGCCCTCTGTCACCAAAATCTCTTTTGCTGTGCAGGTTCATTACAAGATGTTCTCATAAGGGTTTGAGATTGACTGTTTGCTCTCTTGTGGCAGGATTTTTAAAGGTCTTTGGAAGTTCAGTATTGCACACATTTTTAGGAGGTAGAGAAGTAAAATCTGCCACAACCCAGTTTAAAAATGTGAAGCTGGCAAGTTCATGTTTGAAAGAGAGTTGGCTGGGGCTGTGTTTTTTTTCTGTATCTTGCTAATGGTTGACTTTTATTCCAGTCTGCTTATGTATTTTAGCAAAGCTTGCCCTCTCCACAAGGCTTCCTGTACCTGATGCCTTACTCTGTGGACAGCTGATGGGGGGGTGTGCCCACCTAGCCTTTCATTCAGTCCAGCATCTCAGCTGGTTGTGGAAGAGAAACTTCATGGATTGAGAAAGATGGGAAGAGTGCGTGCCAATTACCATAAAGAGCAAAACAGATTAATTTAGTGCATTTATTGAAATTGCATAATGAGAAACAAAGTCAAAAACTGTAAAACACCACCCTCCCTTGCCACTACTTCATGCCTTCTCTCCTGACTGCTCTGCCTCCTCCTCAGGGGATGGTGGTCAGTCCATAACAGCTGTTGTGGGTTCTGCTGTTCCTGCCCCCTGCTTTGGCCTGGGTCCTCTTCGTGAGCTTCAGTCCTTTCAGATAAACCTGGTATGGGTTTTCCACAGGCAGAGGTTCCTGTTGGGAATTGCCTGCTTGCTGGTGTGGATTCCTCCTGGGGCTGCCAGGAATCTCAGCTCTGGCAGCCACAGCACCTCCTCACCCTCCTCCTCCTCCAACTTGGTGTTCAGGTGACCGCTGCCCACTTCTTTCCCCCTCATCCTCTGCCTGTGCAATATGTTTTGCCCCACCTCAAATCCTCTTCCCCAGAAGTGTCCCTGTTTGGCAGCCGACTGAGCTGTGCCCTGTGATGTGTTGGCTGCATCCAGCACTGGGCAGCCCTGGCCTCTCCCCACAGAGGCTCCTGCAGACCCCGCTGCCAGCGCCTTGACAATTACACTCAGTGTAATGACTTACAGAAATGGTTGTTAAAGATAACTGAGAAGGGGGTTGGATGTATTACATACTTGCAATTGCCTATCAAGAAGAAAAAACCTTTATTCCCCAATAACCCCTAGAATGGCTGTGCCACTGATTCTACACTGGCTGATTTTCCTTTGCAATGCCCACCTGCCTGGGTTACTTAACCCTCAGTTGCTTCCTTCCTTATTAAATCAAATTCTGGATTAATTAATTCTTTAAAGGTGGGGGTTTTAGTTTTAATTTCTTTAAATTAGTTGTAGTCCTTAAATTAGTAGGAAGTAGCACTAACATCTCCTAACCTATCTAATTAGAAAAGGATAATGTTTAATTTAAGTCAGAAAAAGCACTGGGCACAGCTGAAAAGCAATTTGAGACGTACTGAGCAGAATAAATGAAAAGGACTTGTTTAACATTTTTATCTTGATAGATTATTTCACCTTAAGAACAAAGTTTTCCCCAGTGCCAATGGAGAGCTCCATCACTAACACTCATCTATACAAGTCCTATGGGCTCAAACAAAGGTAGAGCAGTTAACTAATTTTTTTTTGCTTCTATTTCACTTTAATGCGTTTTCTACCAATTTCATTCTTCTTCCTTCTTTGTTCTGTGGATGTTTGGATTGCATCCTAAACACACATCAGGAGGTACATTTGGGAATGAGATTCTGTACTTAGGGATAGGCAGTAACTCTTCCTACACATTCCATGCTGAAAGAAGAGATCTCAGTCTGTTTGTTCTTTTGTTTTCTGGAACAGAAACGTTGAGGTAGCTAACAGTTTTGAACAATTTTGTGTGCAGCAATGCTACACAGAGAGAAAAATGAGCATGTCCTCCTGGCCTGCTGAGCTGAAGAAAGTCTAGGACTCAGTAGCTTGGTTTAGAAAATATCATCAATCACATTTCTGAAGAGGACAGAAACCTGCTCATCCTAATTTAACCAGCAGAGACCAGAAATGCTGGATTTTAAATGCAAAATTTCAGTGACATCTCTTGCAGCATTGCTCCTCCAGGGTAGGTTGCACAAGGCACATACAGGAAATAAAGCATATGCAGAAGAATCAGTGGTCTTCCTCTGGGATTTCTGCAAATGCTTCTGCAATTCAGTCTTTTTATCAGCAACCTCATTTGGTTACAGGAGTTCACCTTTTCTCATTACATCTGCCTCAGTATTCAGGTTCATTTGCTTTCTGGTCTAAAAGACATTTTAAATGCCAAGCTGGCCAAGTGCCGTAGCAGCATCTTCAACCAAGTGCAACTGAACCTCTGACAGAAATACTCTCCTTGCACTAAATGTGAGTTTTAAAAGAAACAAATTTCTGATACGGGAACAGGCTCATTAAGAAGACAGGTACCTCCTCCAGGAGCAGCAGAGTGCTGAAACCCACTTTTATGCTGAAATTGTGTCTGTACCAGTACTTTCTGCATCCCCAGGGTCCTGAGCAGCCTTTTGCTGCAGCTGCCTGCAGGCTTTTGCTGTGCTCCCAGCACGCTCAGCCCCATGCATTGGTGCCCCTCCCTCCATGGAGCACTGCATCCTGCCTCACTGCTGCCCATGGCTGCACCTCTGCCCTCAGCTGAAACTGCCCAGGACGTGTTGGAGCAGGGAACAGTGGTGAAGGGAGCTTCAGGAGACCATCTCATAACCATTCCAGCTACAAGAGGAGAAATCTTTGACAGGCAGGAACATCCTAGGGCATTTAAGGATGCTGAAAGGAGAGAACAGGAGGCCTTGTCACTTCCTGCCCAACTTGTTCTGTACTACTGAATCCTGCACACTCTGCCCGCCTGGCTCTTTGAGGGCACACTAAGAACATTCAGATATTCACCAACTCATATTTCTGTGTCATCTAACCTCAGGTTTCAGCTTTTGGGATGTTTCATGCTGAAGTTGGTGTTTAGATGCAGTCTTGATTGGGAATTACAGGGGCAATTATTTTGGATAGAGCTGAAGTCATCAGCCCCAAAAGCTGAAGTATGTATTTTCCACAGCTGTAATGCATTCAGAGTGAAACCTTTGATTTACTAATTCTGTGGGGCTTATTATTCTGATGGCAGCTGTGGGGGAGAGAGGGAACAGATCCTTGCTTTGTTTATAGGTTAAAAACCTGCAAATCTGAAGGCTCTGCTTTCACATGGTGCTTACAAGGAGTGGGTGAAAGTGGCAGCCTTTAAATGTCACTCCAGGTTCCTCACGCAAATCCCACAGTAAATGCTGGATTGCACCAAAGGGAAGCCTATCTCAGTGGAAGATATCAGAGCAGCCCATGTCAGTGGGGAAGGGCCCAGCAGGTATTTTGTCCTGGAGACCTGCTGGGCTTTGAACACCACCCTCTGGTTGCCAAGCAGAGCAAGGCTCTGATGGCAGAGCTGATTGTGACTTACCTCCAGCATAGAGCCAAGAAGGGGAGTGCTCTGCTGAGTGCACCATACCCAGCTGCCAGCAGGACCATGCTCAATCTGCAGAAATCAGAGCTGCCAGAGACTTCCCTTTGCTGAAGGGCCAAAACCTGGTCTGGCTATTTCCTTGTGTTTTTAAATCACTTGAACCCATGCAATGTTACTTCCCATGCTGATGAATTTTGCAGGTGTCTTAGCTTTGTTCATAGGCAACAAACATAAAGGGCAGAATTGAACCAGGATTTTGAGGAAAAAAAGCATTGCTTTCAAAATATATGTATGTAATTACAATTTATGAGAGGGTTTGTTTTTTTGAAGAAGCACTTTAAGATTTATACTTCTCCTCTCTGCCTTTTATTTAGATTCTGATTAATGATTTCTTTGGTTTTAAATATTTTCAGAGTAAAAAAAAAAAAAATGAACATGAATACATGTACTCCAAGCAAGATCTCTATACACAAATATGCGTGAGCAGATAGGTAGGAAAAAAAAAATACACATTCAGCATCAAGATTATATTTAGGTGGAAATTTGCATTACAAAGTTACCAACAATGCTAAACTTTCTTCAAATCAAATTTTAAAGATGTGTAATGCAAGTTAAAAACTCATATTCAAATCAAAATTTCTTGCTTGTTAATTAAAATCACAAATCTCTTCATTTAAATTGGTTTATTCTGCCCTATAAACCAGAAAAGGCAGAAGAGATTAAGCAAGAATTTTTGTTTGTGTGCATGAATGAAAATAAAAGTTACCAGCTGATTTTTGCCTGGGAATTTAGAGCAGGAGCTATGGTCACTGAACAGCTTCATGAATTGCTTCTAAAATCAAAATATTTTTGAAATTTGTTCCCAGTAAGAAGAATATGCAGAAAACTGAAATTTTAGGAGCATAGCTTTTTCTTTATGTAAATTACCCCAACACTACATTATTATCTTAGTGTAATTTAATCTCTGTAACAATATCAGTGTTACAAAATCTATTTAAATGATTTGTAGTATTGTCAGCATCACTTAAACAAATCACAATTCAAAAGACTTTTGTTTTACATTGGCTTATACTGCTAGAATTCATATCTATTTCATTCTCTTTGTGTATGATGTAATTCTTTTCCTATTCCTCTAATGGACTTGTCAGTTTTTCCCTGTGACATTTAAATGTTAGTTTTAGGGCGAGTGGTTGTAGGACTGCTTTATATCCTTCATAGCCCAAAGGATTTTTAGTTAATGGAATAACAATCTATCAAAACACAGCTTGAATGTAACAGATGAAGTCTCACGTGGTCAAGTGTTCAGACACAGGCCTATTAATAGTTTGTTTTTTTGAGGGTAACCATCCATAAAAATCCAGTGAGGCAAAACCAAATTCAGCAATATGTGTGTGGCACTTTTCTTGTGTCTGGCAGTGGCCAGAGTAATCAAGAAAACCACAGCATGTTTTCACTTGAGGCAGCTGTGTTTAAAAAAAAAAAAAAAAAAAAAAAAGAGGATTTGTTTACCTTGGATGTTGGGGAATTAATGGATCTGCTTTACTTTCCAAAGAAAAAAGATAAATGCATGAGCCTCAGATAAACCTCACTAGCCTGCAACACAGCAGCAAGATTGCTGTTGGCACAAGAAGGACATTTTTGTTATTTGGTGTGTCTTCACTTGACCTTGTACATCTTCAGTCTGACCTTCACATCTCTTTGGGACCAGCCTAGAAGTGGCTTGGTCCACTCAGCACAAAGCTACCCTGAGACAGAGACGTCTCTGCTTCTGACAGGGGACATCACCTCTGAATCTCAAACTGAGCCTTGTCACCATGACTCTAAATCAGGTGCCGACTCCTGGCAGCGCTCTTGGCCTTCTGGGTATAGCAAAGTTTCATTTCTGGATGTCTGTGCCCCAGATAGCCCATTAATAATGTGAATCTAAAGCAGAAGAGCTAGTCTGGAAATAGAAGCAGAGGCCAACAAGGGATTTGCACTACCTTTCTTCTGTTTCATGGACGGGGAAAGATGCTGGCGGTGCCAAGTGCTCTGCCTAGCACCTGGAAGTCATGGTGGCTATCTATCATCAAAACCTACCTGTTTTCCCTTTAAATCCTGCTATTTGGTTTTCATTCCCCTCCAGTGGAATCTGGTTTCATTTTTATAAATAACATTTTTCAGTTTGGGTCTCTCTGTCCTGGAGTGTTGTTGCTGTAAATACTGACAGCAAAAGTGAATTTGTGTTTTATCGACTTGAAATTCTTTCCAACAGACTTCAAATGATAGACTTCAAATAATTTCTGATTGATTTTTTTCGATTGATTTTTTTCTTCAAAAAAGTTCCTTACACATCTGTTAGTCTTTGAGTTTTTAAAGCTTGAATTAGCCATTGAAGTTTAGGAGTTGAAAAGCAGCAACAGAAGCTGGTATTTCCTGGATCACTTCAAACTGCAGCAAATAGCAACATGTCTTTTGACATATTTTAAAGTACAGAACTTGAGAGGGCAAAAATTAATTCAGCACCCAACTATCATTTGCTGTAACCAGTTATCAGAGCTGAATGAAGAATTAAATTGATCGTGGATATTTTTGTTTGCACTCATCAAAGTGGGTTGTGGATCTTGCAGTCAGTCATAGGTAGGTGCCTGTTTGGGTGCTCTGGGCTGGGGACCCAGCACTGGCTGCAGGCAGTGGTGTGCCTGCCCCAGGAAGGGGCTGCTCAGCACCAAGGCTGTCTGCTCTGCTCTTCTGCAGTACTCTGTGATTGTTTACATCAGTAATAACAAAACAGAGGCACAGAGATTACTCCCCAAACTAACATCCAGCTTTGCCCAGTGATTGGGGAATTGTATTATCCATTGGAGCAGGATCTGAGTGTGCTGTCCCTGCTGTGGCTCACACAAATCCACAGCAACCACTCCCTGACAAAGCACAGAGCTGGGAAGTGGGTACCTGGCTCTCTATACCCTTCATTCCCAACAAATCTGTCCTCCTGGCAAGGTGCCAGCCCCTCACTTGGATTCAAACAATTGTTAGAACATCTATCAACTCTGTGCTAATAACAGCCTTCTTCCTCAGATCTGGAAAGCTTATCCAAAGCATAGTCCTCTCTGCTGCTTGCCACTCACCACGGGAGCTTACAAAAGAAAGGACAGCAAGGAACTGCTCTGTAACTCACCCCCATAACAGCTACCTTAGAGCTACAGGGGCTGGCAGTAGCCCTGCAACCTACTCACCTACTATGGCTGCAGGCTTGCTTCTGGCAGCTGAAGAAAAGCAGAAACTGTTTTTCAAAAAGCAAACATCAAAAACAGTCAATGTGTCCATCATGGTGAAGCACTGACTGGATGCTCCAAACTGTGAGGGCAGTACAGAAGAAAAGCAGTGAGCAGCAATTAATCTGTGTTGTAGGACTTGTGTAACTACATTTAGTAAACTTTTTTCTTTTAAAGACCAAGTGGGTTCTTGTAGCTCCTATTAATCAGGATTGTAATTGTTGGTACTCAGCAAAAGGGAAACGCAAGCCATGACTGACCATCCATTTGTGTAACTCCACACTGGGCAAAATGAGCACCCTCATGTTTCCATGGTCACCCATGATTCCACAGTATAATTACCTTCATGCTCTGCAATTAACAAAATAGCATCTTGTTACAGAAAGATATTAAGGAAACAAACCGCTTCTGTCGCCCACCATAAGCTGCCTAGAATCAAGTGTTTAAAAGCTGCTGTAGACTAGCACTTGTGTGTTATAATTCTCTCTGAAAGAGAACACATCACCAGGCATTTAGATAATTTCTGAGCTTGTCAGTGTTAACAAGGAGCCGTGAGTGAATTTGTAGGACTGTTTTGTCCTCCTTTCTGTCCTCCCCTTTCTGTTCATCCCTTCTGCCTCAGTTAAAATAACATATAAATAAGAATTATCAATTAAAATATACTCTTCTAAGAATGACAGTAACCTCCTAAATAGGGTTAATAAACACATGTTAATTTAAACAGGAATATTTGTGCTTATCACATGAGTTTGCTTAAGCCTGTAATTGTCTTTTGGTAGCTATTTAGCTTCTATATATCTCAAGTGTACAGGGGACCCATTCTCACCTCCAGCATTGCCTGAAATTCCACTTCTTTTATTTTAATCCCCAAAAGCCATGCCACGGTAGGTCAAGAAAGCCCAAACCCATGGGTTGCATAAATGTTTTGTCTCTGCATCTTAGTAAGCCTCTAAAAACACTGAAAAGCTTTTCACTCGCTGTGCTGGATTGTTCAATTTTTCCTGGTGGTTCAATTTTTGCCCCATGGTGTTGAGAGCACTGTAGCAATAGCTGCTGAGATCCAAGAGCAAACTTATCCATGCAGTTTGGTTTCTTCGCAGCAGGACATACTGCTTTTACAGCAGTGACTGTATCAGGCAGTGGGAGGCCAGTAGTGTAAACAGATTTTGCAGTTGAGGGCAAAGCAGGGGTAAGCTCTCTGCAGGTAATAGTTTTTCTTCTCTGGAACAGTCGATGAGCTTGTGTTATTACTCAGAGGTGCATCTGCACATCTTTCCTGCTTCCCTTCAATTTCCTGCATGCTTTCAGCCTCCTTCTATCCTGTGTTGCCTAATTCCAGGGGCTGCCACTGCAGCTCTGCATGCTGCCTCCTGTCCATTTCCCCCCAGCCACACCCAAGTGGCTTTGTGCCACTCCTGACTTCCTGCATCAGGATCTGCTGTCCCTTCTCACACCAGTACCCTTCTCCCTCTCTCCTTTCATCTAATCCTGCAAGGCTGCCCCTTCTGGATGTTAATGTTTATAATGTTAATGATCAACAATGGAGCTGAGCGCTTAATGCAAATGCATCAATACAATGGCCAATATAATTAAAGGTGCTCTTTCATTTTCTTCCCCCAGACATCCTAACAGTTCCATAGTTACTTACCAGTAGGAAGGAGCAAGAGATGTAAGATTTTAATTTTGTCCTCCTAGCATGTCATTCTTGGCTATTTCTCTCTCAGATATTTGTGACTCTTTTGTTAGGAAAAGAGACTGAAAATGAAAATGTCTCTCCTTGTTCTTCTAGTCAGACAGATGTCCATTAATTGAGCAAAGTAGACCTAAGAGCTTGATTTTTTGTTTTTTTTAAAAGTTGTTGTTTGACAATTTAATTCCTCCTCTTCAAAATCACTAACTTGCATTTATTTTATTCAAAGTTGAGTGAAATGTCTCATTTGGCTCAAGCCTGTCTCTCGCAAAGTCTTGCTCTTTGGAACAGTTTCTCCTTGTTCATGTTTACTAAGCAGGCATCTTTACAAAGCTGGGCCTAATTTCTAATCGAATTTGGCTGGCTCCAGCTTTCAACCACTGGATCCTGTTGTTGCCTTTCTCTGCAAGCTGTGAAAAGTGATGACTGCCCAGTATTTTCTGCCTAGGAAAACACACACTGTAAGCAAGTCACTTCTCACTTTTCTTGCTGACAAGCTAAACAGATGGAACCTTCCATCTCTCCATGAAAAGCATGTTGCCCTTGCAATTTTTTTTTTTTGTGGTTCTCTACCCTTTCTATTTTTTCATCAGTCTTTTCAGAATGAGGACTACATATCATACCAATCCTGTACAGAAAGTATAAAATCAATCTTTTTGCTCCTGCTTGCTTTAGTCCCCTCAAGCCTCCAGCAAGCAGTCAAGGATATATTAGACATTTTTGTTTGCTGCAGGATTGCAAGGGGAACTCAGATTGCTCTGAAGGCAGTGGATAAACAGGTCCATCCAAGAAGCTTGGCTGTGGTCTGGCATCCAGCAGCAGCCCTGGGCTCCTCTAGTTCCGGTGCTAAATACTGCTCACCATGTGCTCCAGACCTACCTTGTACCCTGACATTCTCATTGTACCCATATCCTGCTGTTTGCAGCACCAGCTCCACTCCCAGACACCTCCCTCTAGCTAAGAGCTCCTGAATGATATGTTAGCAAACAAAAAGAAGGAGGAAAACACGGAGCACACACTTGAAATATAGATGGAAGAGCTAAATAAAACTATACTCATGGGAACTGTTGTTTCTAAACTCACTTAGCAAGGGCTTTTCTGACATGGTATATTGCTAATTTTTCATTAGGTTTTACACAGTACAAAATTAAGCCACTTGTAATCACCTAGGTGTGTTACATCTCCACAGGTACCTGTACAAACCTGTATTCTGAAATGATGAAATAAGATTTCTTTGGCAAGTCTCAGAAAAATCACCACTATTGACATTTGTGCCTATTGTTCATTCATGGAGTATTGTCACTCTTCGTTGTCTCTACCAGCATGTTTTTTCTACACTCCCTGTCACTGCTAGAGGATATTTATCTTAGTCAAGTCACTTCAACACTTTATATACTAGCACAGCATAAGTATTCTTTCAGTCTCCTGGAATTCCCCCAGTGCCTTCAAAATCAAGGTCAGTGAAAAAGAATCCTCAGCCAACTATTCTGTTACTCCTGAGGTTCATGGGCATCTAAACATGCCAGGTTATCCTATATGTTTTATCCTACACATCTTCCTCAGTTCCGGACAAAGAACAAATTCTCTCTAATTTATATGAATTATAGGAATCCTACTTTTTTTTCCAAATAAAAATTAAAAATATTAAGCTGTTCTGTATTATTAGCACTTTGACTACTCAGTTCTGAACCAGCCACTCTCCCAAGATATTTGGCTCTCTGTGTACTTCTGTACTGACCTTAGCCTCACAGCTGGCATGCAGACCTTCTGAATAGTAGCTGCCTGACCTTCAGAGGCAATGGTGAGAAGGATAAGTGCTTGTACACCTCATTTTTCCTCTCAGGGGAACCTGTGAACTAGGAAATCTGTTCTCTTAGAGGTACAATAAGGCTGGTGATTTCTATGGGGAAGAACAGGTCATGGAGAAGCAATTTTTCCCCACCCCTCTGATTAATGACTGTTAATCATTTCAGCTCATAACCTGCTCACAAGCTAATACAGGCTTTAAAATGATCGATGACTCATATGCAAGTGCTTTTTATTGGGGTAGGTATAGTCAAGGTACTGTTAAGGAAAGATGGAAACTCCTACTCTGCTCTTAGTCTCTTGCTCTTCTCAGGTTTCTCCATGTCTACAGACTCAAAAGCAATGCTGGGACTGCATTCCCTGATCACCAGTGATACTGTATGTCACATTGACCACCACCAGCTTAAAATCTTACAGAAAAATGGGAAATCAGAATTAAAATAAAAACAAAGCCAGGTATCTCATTAGATTCTGCTTTCTGTGACTTTTCCTTTGATGTTAGGTGTCCCAGCTGGTCAGTCGGCATGGGGTGTGAGCCAGCAGGGCAACAGGCAGTGAGCACTGGAAGCAGGGGGAAATTTAGGGTATGCAGAGGAAACAGAGCTTGTGATGAGTTCATGGGAGACAAAAGCCAGAGCCATTTTGGCGAGTGCATATGGCCATATGGGTTTCCCTAGTTCCAGTTCTTGTGCAACAGTGTTTGTATTTACCTACATTTAACAGCTGACCTTTTGAAAATGATAAACCAAACCATGAGGCGAAAGGTTGCCTCATCATTATGAGTTCTTCAGGCTTCCCAAGATCCACCTGTTTTATCTAAACAGAAAGAAATGGCCTTCTAGGGCTTGACTGAATGCCACTGCAATAGGCACATGGCCTTTCTCTGCCCTTCTCCTGCCAGACTACAAGAGCTGAACCAGTTTAATACATCATGCCACAGACTATTTATATTTTGCTTTTGTTCATTAGAAGAAGTCATAGTTGTGTAGAGTAACTGCTGAAAACAAAAATTAAAAAATTCCTGTATTAAGACAAATTATATATTGAACTTAAACTTCCACCATTCAATTTACAATTCAACAGCCAAAATATATAGCAACAACCTCTGTGATGGGAATTGATTTCCATATGATGGGTTTTATGGAGCAGTAAACATTACACTACTCGGGTAATTCAGCACAGCCATCCATGGCGTTCCTTTTTGCTCTGCACAGCCCACATACTGCTTCATACCATGTTAACAGATAAGAAAATGCCAGCTAAATAAAAGTCATCTTTTCAGTGTCTCACTTTGTGTGTTCTAGTGTTTGCAGTCTTCAATCTGGTCACAGTTTACATTGTTGAGCTTTAAATGGAGATTATCTTGAGAAAAGCCTTTTTAAGTCTTAGAGTTTCCATTTTTATGTTGAAATACCAGATGTCACCCTCAGACTTCATACATTCTTTCATTCTAATTGACGGCAGATGAACTTTGATCTAACATTGGGCACTGAAGTTACATTTTCTCTGTGCTGTGTGCTAAAGATCATTTTGAAAAACTGTCAGTAAATGCCTGACAACTTTATTTCTACTTGGTAATTAAAGGGCTTGTCTTGTTTTCCAAATGGCTCTGGGAAAAGTTACGTTTTTTTGCCAAATTTATGCCTTATTATTCCTGGTGTCTAAAATAGTTTTTGTTCCTTAAGAAGGGAACCAGCTCCAATTATTGGGTGGGGAGGTATTGAGTGGAGCGGATATTCCTCTACTTATTTTAAGTAAATTCACTTCTCATGAAAGGAGCCTGCCTGTAGGCAAGGCAGAGGTAAAAACATTCCATCAGTTGAGCTAGGCAATAAGCATCTCATGTGTGAATACCCACCAGAAGGTACCAGCTGGGAAAGGCAGAGCAATATTTCTCCATTTGTTCTGAATTGCCATGTTCTCAAATCCTTGCTGCTATAAAAAGTAGGTCATTATTACAATTTTGAAGTGAACCATGGTGCTTTCAATGCCCCATATTATGTCATATTTACAGTTTGGTGTGGATTTGCTGTGGGGCTGTTGACAGCTGTGCCCTGTATGATAAGTTGTAACAAGAGAGGATCTGCTCCTCAAAATACCCTTCACATGGAGAAGATACTGCTAGTGGATTGGGAAGGAATAGAGTGAATGATGCTTCCAGTTGCATCAGTCAAGATGCAACATTCAAAAAATTGCATTTCTTCTACAGAGGCACTGGAAAGCAATCCTAAGACCAAAAGTCATTTCAGAACAGTCTCACCCTGTATGGAGCCAGTGCAAGAAAGCATTTCAACACACAGTAAATTTTAAGCACCTTAAGAAAGTGATTAAGGATATTATTTAATGCTGTCCTGAGTCAGGACTAATATCTGCTCATTTAAATCAAATAAAAAATTCTGTAAGCTCAGAGAGAATGCAAAAGTGAAGGCAAACCCCAGTTTGATAAAAGATCTACAGGCCAGGCAGCCTTCCAGAGGGCAGGCATTCTCAAATGTCACTGCAGATAAGAGATGGAAAATATTTCCTGGATGTACCAGCTCTGTATATGAGTTAGCTAACTCTGGGAAAAGCTGGGCTTATTTTTGCAGCTGCTGGGGGGAGAATAACTATATGGAGCAGGTAAACTCAAATGCAAGCATAATTTTGTATCTTTTAGAAAACTTACAGACTTGAACCAGAATAGCAATTATTGAAATAGCTACAAATGCAGCTCAGTGTGCCTAGTTCAGTGAAGTTACATACAGCTAATCTTGTAAGTAGCAGGGTAGCTACCTACCATCATTCCATGAAAATGTTGGAGGGGAGCATAAAGCCTGGCTTAGCTTGTTTCTTTAGCCACAGGATAATGTATTTCCATTAACTCTGCTTTGCTCTACCTCTCTGGGATATTTTATTCCTTTCAATAGGTTTTTGCTCCTTAAGTTTACTCATGTGCTTCAAACTACATGCTTCTCTGGCTCTCTTGGTCTATATTTGCTTTACTAATAAGTGCTGGATACTGGTACTAATGCCATCACTGAAATAAGTTTGATCTCATGAGCACTGGATGATGTTGATACAGTAATACTAAATAAATATATGTTTGCTACGAATGTCTTTTCTGGGAAAAAAACCCCAACCCTTTCTAATAACAACTTTCCTATGTCCAAGTCTTTTGCTAAGGTCTACCTATCTAGTTCTCTCTGTTTTTTAAAAGATATCAAAATAACAACACCATAGTCATTTAATAAGCTACCATCTTTTCATACTTGTTTTTCTTACTAATAGTCTTGAAGTACAGGTTTTATTTGCAATGTGCAGGTTGTTTAACAAAGCCAAACTCTGTTCAGATAAAAATACCATCATGTAAAATTTTCAGCTCCCCTGCAACAGCCTATGGAGGCAGACAAGGCAGTTTCATAATCTTTGCTGGCCAGAAGCACTGATTCCTGACTACTAGGCAATTTGTTAACTCTTCTAGTTCAAATACACAAAAGGGTGAGTAAGCAATAAACCATTTCAAATTGATCCATCTGGCAGTAGGTAAAATAGTTATAATGAACAGCATGTTTACAGAGCACATTTCCTACTCAGTCTAGTCATTTGCAGGATTCAGGCCATGGATGTCACAGGTTGTCTGAGCAGCATTAGATGTGAGGAGATGACTGGATGTGAAAGGGGACTTTGAGGATAATTTATGATGATGGATGTTTGCTGTTTATGCACACTTCATTAGCTAAGTCAGTCCGGCTGGTGCTGCTGGGACTTCTCTGCTTTCCCTGCTGCTGCTGGCCACTTGCTCTGAGTTCATAGGTGAGCAAGCACAAACATATGCTTCCGAATGTATGATTTGTTTAATGATGATGTTGTGGTTTAACCCCAGTTCAGCTGCTCACTCACTCACCCCTGGTGAGATCAGGGATCAGGGAGACAATCAGAAGTAGCAGTTTGAAAGACAGTTTAATAGGGAAAGCAAAAACCACACACATGAGCAAAGTAAAAAAGGAATTAATTCACTGCTTCCCGTGGGCTGGCAGGTGTTAAACCTTACAGGAGAGCAGGGCTCCATCACACATAACAGCGACTTGGAAGACGAATGCCATCACTCTGAATGTCCCCTGCTTCCTCCTTCTTCCCCCAGATTGCTATACTGAGCATGATGCCATATGGTGTGGAAAATCCCTGTGTTCAGCTGGGGTCAGCTGTCCCAGCTGTGTTCCCTCCCAGCTCCTTGTGCACCCCCAGCCCTCTCTCTGGTGGGCTGGGGTGAGAAGCAGAAAAGGCACCGACGCTGTGTGATCATTGATCAACAACAGCTACAACCTCCCTGTGTTATCAGCACTGTTCCCAGCCCTATACCAGCTACTATGGAGAAAATTAACTCTTTTCCAGTCAAAAGCAGCAGAGATGACTGAGGAAGGTGTGAGGCATCTCTAATGGAGCTCTTAGAATTTCCCATTCTCTATAGAGGCTGAAAGGGATATATTGTAGTATTTCCCTCCTCTGCAGACACAGCAAACACACAATCTATTGAGTTTCTGTTTTAAATACTGCAATTTTATTTTGACTTGAGATACTCTGGGATCTAATAAGATCCTGAATTCACTCCCAACATGAGAAGCTTTGTGTTTGTCTCAGCCAATGCTATCAGCATAATGTCTTGTTATTATGAGTCTGGATTGCCTTCAATGGCAACACAAGTCTTACTAAATAATAACAGGATTTGGCTTTGTATACGAAAAATTGTTAGGTGAATCAGTAGTAGCAGCAAAAGCAACTGAATAGCTGTCTGAAAAGTGAAAACATGAAGTGCTTTTCAATGATCCTGAACACAACAGCTAAAATCACACCAATCTAACAGTTACCGCAATTGTGGTAGCACACTGTTTAGCAAGGATGAGCCAACTCTTTTTAAATTAAATTAAATTAAATTTCAAATACAGGTGGAGGTGTTCATACAGGCAGGAACAACATCATGTAACTCACAGATTTTTAATGACAAAGGGCAGATCATTTTCCTACATTTAGTATAAAGAAAGTAACTGGGTTGATGACCACATTTCATTTTGTATTTGTGCACATAGTGTTATTTTATTTCTATTATGGGCCATTTGAGCAGACAGCTACTTCCTTTCTTTTGTGAGCTGTCTCATAGCCTTAAATTGACAGCTCCTGGAGGAGAGAGACAGCATATGACATGTGTAGAGAATCCAAGATTGATAAGGTTATTCTTTTATTCATTTTGATAACTAAGAAGGAGTGAAGATTGACAGTTCAATCACTCATTAATAAAGACTGACTTTATTCCCATTCATGAAATGGCAAGTCAGATTTTAAAACATTTAAAAAACAACATTATTATTATTATTGTTATTTTTATTATTATTATTATTATTATTGTTATTGTTTGATTTAGTAATTTCCCCTCATATGAAAGTTTAGAAAAATCACTGTCCACAAACAGAGTTTGAATTAGTGTGAAAACTACCCCCAAATTACTAATCTGTTTCATTTGTTGGGTTTTTTTCGGAAATATCTTTTCTGCTTATAGACTGACAAGAGGTGGGACTTAAAAAAATGCTCACTGTAGTTAAACATGTTGCTAAACCTTAGCAGAACCACAGGACTAATACACCATTCCAGACAAGAGAGATTCAAACTAGGTTATGTTACTTTTAATTTGCTGTGGATGGAGGTCTCTGGCTAACCTTGACTGAATTAAAACCTTAATGAAGGGATTAATGCTGGAGTCCACTGTGAAGGACTTGACAGAGCAGACCCAAGCCTTGTCCTGTTGGTCACTGAGGGAAGTCAATGCTGACTGTGGCTTTTGCAGGCTACCAGGCTGTAGCTTGTGTGAGAACAGCCTGGGACGTGCAGGACTAGCTCATGGAAGAGAAAATCACCACACAAACTCAGCCTCAAGATGAGTGCAGGGTAAAGGAGGCAGTCACACAATCATGTGAAGTCTTTTCTTCTGTTA
Source organism: Parus major (assembly GCF_001522545.3). NCBI lineage: Eukaryota > Metazoa > Chordata > Aves > Passeriformes > Paridae > Parus > Parus major. The sequence goes on along the minus strand of NC_031773.1, from coordinate 42,899,679 downwards.
GCCCTATTCCTCTTTCAATTCCTTTGAAGACTTCTTCAAGCTTTCCCTCCCAAAGCAAGGTTTAGGGAGATTTGAAGAGTTTCACACCCATTTCTTTCCTTGATTGCACTGTCAAATGAAATTGATTTGCAAGTTTGTCTTATTGTCTGTTCATGTTCTACAATAAGATGTCAATCTCCCAGACCTAAGGAACTCATAGGGTTTTTTTGGCAGTGAGTCACATTTTCTATGGTTTGGCTGTGAAAACCATTGTTCTCATTCTTGTGTTGACTGATTAGGTGAAGGGCAGATGAAGACAATCTCGTTATTTAAAAAAACCAAAACAAACACCTCTTGCTTCAGCTGATTGGGTGGAGAGATGGTTTTGTTCCCATAGCAACATTTTGCATCCAAACCTGCAGAAATGAGGCTGGCTACAGGCATTTCAAACATGCTGCCTTTAAAGAGCAGGTTGTACTCTACAGTGTGTTTTCATTTTTGCATCTGACAGAATTATTCAGTAAACACGAGAGGAAAAAAAAAAAGAAAAATCTTTGCATGCATGTATATGAAACTGGAGCCTGGTGATGTTAGGTGTGCTCCAAGGCACCCCTTGAGCTGCTCTCATAGAATGCTCTGTACTATCAGTTGTCTGGACACCAGACCTTTAAGTAAAAACCAGTCAGCCCAAAGTTCAGATGTCACTTTTGTAAGAGTTCTTTTACTTTCAGTGGAGGTAACACCACTGAGAAAGATGTTGAGGGGAACTGGCTAATGGGCTGAGGAAGAGTAAAACCTATGTGGGAGGTTGTACCTCAGGGAGTGGGGGATGTACTAGGGGATGGGCTGTTACACTCTTGCAGAAGTAACAGATAGGATGAAGGAAAAAAAGTCCCAGTACAAGGAGCTGCTGAAGGAAGACACCACTGGACAAAGACTGGAGGATTAAAGTAATTGATAGTCTGGGTTTTTTCACCCTGTAAAGGTTGATCATACATTAACAGGGGTAATTTTTGTGGGAATTGGACTTCAATGATAGAGGGACAAGACAAGGAATGTATTTTGCTTCAGAACTTTTGGTTCATTTGTGAAAAACTGGAAAATAAGGACAGAAGAAATTCATGGTAGTCTTTGGGAAGATGATGCAAACTAGCCCTACCTCTTTGGCTGCCATCCAGCTGTGTTTCTCCAGACAGACTCTCTCAATCAGCACAAGTGTTGTTCAAGCAGAACTGGAAGATTCCATGTATTTATCCAGGATTTCACTTTGGCAGATAAACAGCTCAGTGGGACAGTACATGTCAGAAGCACAGTGGCTTGGTCCAGGAAAAAATTATTAATTCCTCCAGAAGGACAAAACTGCCAACAAAATGCACACATAGAGGCATTGTTAAGAGTATTTTAAGAATGTATATTATATTATTATACAGTGATACTTTAATGGGAAATCACATCACCTTTTCTTCATGTTTGGCTTTGGACTGATAAGCAAAGTATGACATTAAGAACAATAAAAAGTTGACATTATTGGCAAATTTCTTAGTGGGAACAAGTTGAGAGCACTATAGCATAACACCATGCAGCTGGTAATGTAAAACTGTAAAATTACCCAAATACAAGAAGGCAGCAAACTGTTACCTAAAGCTTTTTGGAGGGAAGGAAATACAGACAGGTTGATTTGACAAGTTTTGTGGAAAGGAAGACACCAAAAACTATGAGTGAAAGTCAGAGGAAATAAGAAGCAGGTGTGTTCATGATGAATGCCAGTTGCTCTCCAGTTATCCAGACTTCATCTGAGCTGTCCAGCATGGGGTGGAATTCCCACCTATCATGTTCTGATTAAGTGGCATTATTGCATGTGGCTAAAACTCTTTGAAAATGAGCAAACTAACGTGGTTTTGTCAAAACAAGCTTGAAAACAATTGTACAATTCTCGTCGGTGATAATTTTTATTAGAGAGTTTTGAAGAAGGAAGTATGTTTTTGTACAGGGTCTGATCCTGGAGACAGTGGATCAGTTTCACCAAATCACACATTGCTTTGTGTCCAGACTTCCTCTGAACATGTCTGCTATTGAACAAGCATGATAGGTGGGCTAAAACTGTAACAGGAAAGGGGCACACAGACTGATGTAAGAGTGGGTGTACTGAGGAGGAACATAACGTTACAGCAGCAGAGGGGCAGGAGAATGTGGGTGCCGAGCACTATGTACAGTCATAACAACTGATAAAAATCAGCAAAAACCACCACCAGAAAAAACCCAAAACACACCGATGGGATGAAAGAGTGGAAACACAAGCAGTCCTGAGGCTCTGAAATGATGTTATCTCAGACAAGACAAGACAAGTCAGTAAATTTAATTATTTGCTGCTGTTTGGCCAGATGGCCTGGAGTTGTATCAAAAATCCCTACCCACCACATTTCTCGATAGGTCTGGATTACAAACTTTTAATCTACCTTAAAATGCTTATGTTTTCAAAATAAAGTGATATACTTAAACTTATACAGCTCCAGAAAAAAACCCAAACAACAGTGCTCAGCAGTTTAAGAAGGAGACAGAACTGTTATGAGAATGTAATTTAAAAGCATGCACTGAGGTGAGTTATCTAACACACTCCCTGGATCCATCTCCAGGGCAAATTGCTCAGCCCTGAATTGAGAAGACAGAAGCTCTGGCCTTGAGATGGGAATCAGTCTTCCACAACCTGTTGTTAGGTATCCCAAGGAGGTTGTTCTCTGAAAAATCTCTTTCAGTTGCTGACCTTGGATGGTTTCTGGCTTATCAGGAGATGAAACCTGTTCCAAAGTATTGAACCCTACCAATGGATAAAAAGCCAAGGTACCAAGCACTGATGTTTGGAGTACTCTAAGAACCCCTTACATTTAATTTTAGCATTGCAACACCTAAATCCCAGGATTTCAAATATTTTTTAATCATACTCCGAGATTTTCTTCAGAAAATAAGTGGTTTCAGAGCACATATGTTTTCATAAGTGTAACTACAGAGAAAAGCTAAATACTCAAAGAAGATTCCCCTTTATCTATGGTCTAGGATTATTTCTGATGTTCTTATTCTTTATTATCCCATTTCACTTCTTGGTAAACTAGTAGTTGTATGAAGTTGACACAATCAAATGTCACGCAAGCAGGATATGTGCAATTCAGTGAGAAATCTGTTTGAGAGTCTGTCACAAATGGGGTGACAGCAAGTACATGAAGAGGGATGTGCTTCAGCATTTTACACTGGGTGGTGGCCAAGAGGAGTTAATGACCATAGCAGGCAGTATTCTTGGAAACACCACAGGTTTCTGTGCATGGTCACCTTCAGTGACTCTGAAAACAACCTACTGTGCCTGTAATATGGACATTTTGACAAAACTCAGGGTTCTTCATTTTCAGGAGACAAAAGAAAGGGAAGAGGCAGCCTGAGCAAGTGAATAGGAGCACTATTGAAGTCTGTACAATCAGACCCCAGAGAGCAGAAGCACCTAACAACCAGCATCAGGAGACACAAATCAACATGCTAAAAGGAGGATGGCAAATCTTAGCCCAACATCTAACACTGGCCATAACCAATATCACAAACCGCTAGTCATGCACATTCCACTCACGTGACAACCTCACCATTTTAGCACCTTAAGGCAGCATTGTGCTGAGTGCCACCATACACCACAAAATCAAAAGCAGCAACATTTGACCCAGCATCACAAACATGATGGCCAAAATTTGATGGCCAAAGTACTTTTGGCTTGCTGCTCTCCATGAGACATTACAAACTTAATACTAATCTGCCCGTGAATATTATCTTGATTCAGCTAAACTTCTCCTGTCAAACTAAGTTCAAGTGTAAATGTGATGATAGGTTGCCCTAACTTGTCTGCTTTTTTATTTGTTAACTACCTTGCTAGAAATTAATTTCTGTGAGTCACTATATATTCACAGGACTGAAGTTTCATGAAAAAATTACTTGAAGAATGTACCAGGGCACAGAGAACTTGAAGTAATGGGTTGCCCTAGGATAGGTCACATCCTTTAGAATCTGAAATGTATGGTTCTGTCCTGAGACACAGCACAACCTGCTGCTCCGCATTTGGCTTCTCGGCACACAGGCTCACCCGGGGGATGTGTGTGTAGATGTAACACGCCACGATTCACCTCCACACACCCAACAGCGGAGGAGCCCTGGATTCCTGCATTTAACATTATTACAGAAAGTGTGTAATAATTAACGATAAATTACCTTTAGAGATCGGATTCTATTTTAACTTGAGAACAGCTTGTCACTCTGATAGTGTACTACAGCTTTCAGGAAAAGTAAATTGCTGCTGGAACGTGTGTAATTTGCTTCGGGTGAGACTTGCTTCGTTTCGAGAAGCTGGAGCACCGTGGGATTCGAGCGCCAAAAGCAGCGTGGTCCAAATAGCTTCCCACGGTCGAGCCTGGCTGGGGCGATGCAACCATCCAGCACCTGGGACCATCCAGCCATCCAGCCCGGCGCCTCCTCGCTCCCGAGGGAGCAGCCCCAGCCCTGCCCTGCCCTGCCCTGAGCGGGACCGGCCAACGCGGCGCGGCT